>NC_056742.1:152388798-152466298 GCF_019279795.1 Protopterus annectens
AATGTGTAATGCAGAACACTACAATGTGTGACAGTCAAATTGTGGAAAACCTTACTTTTGCACTGTGTGAGTAATGTGTTATGGGCTTTGTTCATATGTGTATACAGCTAAACTGCAAGTTAAAACAAATTCACTGAAATGTGTAAAACAAGTCAGCCCTCCCCACTATAGTTTTTAGTACCAGTCTCACTGTGATCCCATCTGAAAGGACAGGATGCAACAACATTTGTTTGCTAAAACATTTCTGTTGCTGAATGTATTTGTGCTGTGTAACAGACAGGATTTGAAGTTTGCACCATTAGAATGACGATGTTGAGCATTTTTAATGTGACTTTAAGTGGTCTCGGATACCTGCCACAAAGCTCATAAGCAGCAAGTAGAAGCCAAAACACCACATAATAAGCAACAACCAAGTTTTGCTATCATCTCTCCGTGTTCATTTTACATTCCCAAGATACTGTCTCATCGAAGATAACCATACTTGCCCCAAAGTGTCACTGTGTTGTCAGGCCATTGCTAGACACAGGTGAGCAGGCAGCTGATAGGATGGGCTAAGACATATGCTTGCACTCCATTAAAATCCTGTGTTGATTGGTTCAGAGCTGTACTACTGGTGCAGCAGTCATTGAGAGGAAAGCAGAGCGGTGCAATACAAAAGCTGATCAGCAGAACAGCACATGGGAATCTATTAAACTGGAATATTCCACAAAATGCAGACCACTTGAGAGGTTTGTTCAATTCAATAACTTTTAATTCAGGATGTGACTGCAGTAAAATCAGTGCTGATAGTTTAAAAGCAAACCTGTGAATGAGACAATTGGTGGAGTGGTTTGAATGTGCTGAAGGCTGTTTATGACTGCCCAGGATAACACTACGCATGACAAAGTGCATCATATGGATCAATATATCATGTGTACATGCAGCAGATATGTACCTCAGCCTCTATAGATATGAGAATTTCATTCCAGTGCTGTCCCATTTTTTTTTTGGATGCCTTTGCCTTCTTTCAATCTCTATGCAGTAATTATTTCCTTATGCCTCACTTCAGCACCAGCTAGTTATATTTTTGTACAATTAATCTCCATGTTTTGTGTGAGTTTCACAGATGAAACGATAGATAAAACTGCATTCCAACCACAACCTCTGCTCAAAGATGACTGCTCACTACTGAAAAGAATATGATGCAGTCATTCACCGAATAGTCATGTCCATATAAATAAAGCAGATGCATAGTAAACATTATTCAATGAAGACTCGGTTAAGATGTTTCAGCATAAAACACAATTAATAAACTAAAGTAAATGAAAAAATTAAAAATAATTAGATAGATAAATAAAATATCAATGAACTGATATGTTACTACTTGCATTTGATGGTAAAGGATCAGAAGTCGTATATATAATCTCCCACTTGCGCACATGAGATACAAAAACAAGATCCCAAGTTTAGCTTCCAGTAATAATACCAGAATGTAGTATAAGACAGTTACTAAATATATGTGGTGCTATCATTTAGATATCATTCATTAAATTAGTCCCTGAGTGGATACGAAATATCCATGACATTTCTTGCAAACAGTAGGAGAATTTGCCCAGTAGCTCACCACATTTCATCCAGTCACTAAAGCTGCTGATCTGATTCAACCTAACAATGGCTAATACAAGTGTTATCAAATAAATACGCTGCAAGAAATCATGGTTCACAGTAACACGAACAATGGTAATAACTATTTATTTAAAAACATATAAAATAAAAAATCAAACCAGCTAGGTTAAGCGCTTTCATCTACCACATGTAGACTTCATCAGAACATCAAAGTGGTAGTCCATAACATTTAAATAGTATTAATTATCCAGTGGGAATGGCCATTCAGTTTGAATCCATGTTTAACACATTCATGACCTCATACATATTCATACCAATACTTCATAACCTACTAACATATAACACTGCTTTTCTCTATATACATAAAATACTTAAATACATAAGCCTCTCATGAAATTCATGAAACTGTTCATTATTTAGTTATTACCATTATTACCATTGTTCGTGTCACAGTGAGCTGTAATTTCTTGCAGAGTATTTTTGGACTATTATTGCTTTTCTGAGTTGGGGATACACTGTCTGTGGTGTGTTTTCGGTTATTAAATAAATAATAAATGCTGTACATGTATATTGCTTTTCAAAGCTACACCATCAGAAGTACAACTGTATCCAAGACATTGTAGCTCCAGCAATGTTAGCTCTCATTTCTGATCATGTTTAATAGTTTGTCTACTGATTTAATTTTCTGTCTTAGAGGTTATTTTGCTCTACAGTGGTGCTGCATGGATTCATATCATGGGTTTTACTTTACTGTGAGAACTTTTAAAAAAGAAATACACATGAAATGTAGTAAATCTTATAGCAAATATAGCATCGCAATCATGCTTCATTTAGACATCTCCCATGGTAATTACAGTACAAACATGTGTAAAATGGAGGACAGTATTTGTAAAACAAGGGCAGTAATCAATAATATACATATCTAAACAGACAGAGGAAAAACAGAAAAAAAGACTCAGAAATTTAAAAATAGAATCGGAAACCCTTAGTAGCAACAGTTATAATTTTATATGTGTTTTGTAATTGTATTACATTCATGCCAAATGTAAGTATTCAAGCAGTCGGTATGCATTTTAAGGTGCTGACAGGCTATTCACTAAGAAAATTTAAGAAATATATGGAGATTATAATGGATTAAAACATGAGAAAGCAGTTGAGGTGCATCTTCAGTTAAGCAGATAAAGAATAAGTCTAACTATATTTAAGATGACTAAAATAAGAAACAGATATGTGAGGCATTACTTTTACAGCACTGACAAATGAAGAAATTGATGGGTAAAGAGCAAACGGTGCTTTAGGAGGTACTTTGGATTAGGGTGGAACAGAGCAAAGGAATACGCCTGTGTCAAATGTTAAACTTATGGTAGGAACATGAAAAGCAGATGAACGTAAATCATTCTTAGAAAAAGATTAGGTTATTAGGACAAATGAGGGTCTAACAGATTTTTTTTTTTTTTTTTTTTGGACAAAGAAATATAATAACATGGAATGCAGATGCCAAGCAGGTTTTTCTGGTACAAATGTCATTAAGTCAAGGGACTGGCAGTACTGAGAAACATGCTTAAATAAGGTAGGGTTAAAACTCAGAGAAGTATTCTTACTCATGGCAGAAGTAGTAATTAGTGGCCTCAAAGACATAGTCAAGCAAAGTATGCAGTGAGCAAGTACAGCCAAAGGTACTAAGTTACCATGAGAAAGATATACAATTTCCTAAGTGATTAAACATGCAGGCAGCCCACTGATGATTGGATATTCATCTAGCATAGACAAAAACTAGACTAGAAAGAGTGACAGCGGCTAGGTGAGACACTGGTATATCAGAAGAAAAGATCCAGTCCTTGACATGATTATGCTACCTGATAAGTCCATGTGTGGAAATGATATTAAGAAAATGACCTCGTATATGAAGCTGCGCCTTTTGTAATTTATTCATTTGTTGTTCATGTGACTGAACTCCATTACATACCCTTTCAGCCAAGAGCTAGGCTACAAGGGCAAAGGAAAATATAAAATCTAGAGAGAGTTTACAGAAGATAGTCAGTGAGAATTTGTTTAAGTGAGAAGAAATCAAAGTACCTAGAAATAACCCATAAAATTACAAGGAGAAAACACAAATTTCATGTATATAGTAACCAAATGTCAGAATTCAAGCAAGGTACCCGGTGCTGGGAGTTAATAACCTTACCATAGTGTTACTTACTGTAGTAAATACTTTCCTGTGAAGGACAGTTATGTAGTCATAGTCACTGAAACCACTGCCACGAAGGCTTCATCAAACAATGGTGTACTATTTTGGAGTATGCCAATATATGATGTTTCTGTTTATGAAAAAAAATGCCTCATCTGCCACAAACTAGAGCTCTGTGACATAGACAGTTATAAAGTTTTGACTAAAGGAGCGGATGCAGAGAGGGAGAGGAACAATAAGGTAACACCCAGCTCCCCTTAGTCAGGTGGAGAGGGAAGAAGGAAGTGCTGGAAATGTAGTCAGTAACCGTTGCCTGGTGGAGACCAGGAAGGCAGAAAAATCAGCATTACTCCCATACTAAGCATGTGAACGGGACATGTAAAGGACATACATCAGTGACAGGGGATAGGGATGCTATCTTAAGCCACATCTGATTGTATGCTGTGCCATACAAAAACATGAGGGGGAAGGCTTCCATGCATATCCACGCACACACACACACACACACACACACACACACACACACACACACACACACACACACACACACACACACACACACACACACACACACACACACACACACACACACACACACACACACACCAGCTTCCCAGCTGACCCCAGTGGCTGCTCCATCCTCCATTCACATGACAGCTATAGCACAGTTAACCACTGAGGCTATTTCCTTCAAGAGAAGTGAGATCCACCAGGAAAAGGGAAATGTTAGTGTATGAGATGGTACACAGAGGTCCTGATTAATGGATAAAGTCATGAGTCAAAGGAAGGGACCAATGTCAGTAGTGGATGATCACCACACATCAAGGACAACTGACTGTACATAAAAAATAAAGCTGGTTGAGTGTGTGCATGCGCGCGTGTGTGTCTCTATGAAAAGACCTGATGGAAAAAAAATGTACTGGAGTCAAAAGTATGCAGTGCAGCAGCAGCTCATGGCAAATCAGTGACTACAAATGATTATCTGCATACAGAAAAAGGAATCAAAAAGCAAAGCTCTGAGAAACAGAATGTATAAAAGGGTGCCTGAGAAAGACTTATACAGAGCACAGTCTGACCGCCTAAGGTCATTGTGGGGCTTTCTTTCTCTTGTGATCAGTATGACAGATGACAGGTGAATGACTTAGCGACAACATGGGAGAGGTCTACAGAAAACAGAGTGTTAATGAATAGTTCATGACAAACTACAAAGGACCTTCAAAAGGTCACTGAATAGAGAATACTTCATACA
This sequence comes from Protopterus annectens, assembly GCF_019279795.1. Taxonomy (NCBI): domain Eukaryota; kingdom Metazoa; phylum Chordata; order Ceratodontiformes; family Protopteridae; genus Protopterus; species Protopterus annectens. Next base: position 152,393,841 of record NC_056742.1, read on the forward strand.
TTTAACAGAGCTCTATACATTGACATTAAAACTGTCAAATCAAAACATGCAGGCCTATCACTGTAAAGGCACAGTTAAGGGCCTAAATGAATAAGTATTTTTGCCATAATAGTCATTTGAGTCAGATTTTTCAAGTATTCATAGCTTCTTCCCTAAAAAAAGACATCTATTCAAAACCTGTCTTAGCTCCTCCATTCAAGTTTTACATTAGAATTTATTGCCCATTGTAACCAGAGCCATTAAATGCTATGATTCTATATTTCAATACATTTTACAAAATGGATATAAATAATATTAAACTCTGAATGGCTAATTAATGATGTATAAAATAATGCATAGAAGAAAGATGTGCTCACCTTTTGGTTACACTTTATTCATACGAGATAAGACCCTCCAGACTATCAAAATAAATGGAGACCAACCACTTACAGTCCTAATATGTGCATGTTTTATAGCCTGTACAAAAGCTGAGTGAGCAAAAGTGCTCAAAATCATGTCAGTCAGCTGTACATATATAAAATCTGGAGAATTTGTTGAATTAAAAAGTCAAGTATTCTTTTTATTGCAGGATGGGTTATATTCATCTTATCATGACAAATATTAATAAATACACAGCTCACAACCATGATATGTGTATTCGTTACTACATGTTTTGTAATATATTGTCATGCCCAGCCAATACACACATATTCATCTGCACATGTGCTTCAGTGTTGCCCATGGCATTCTGCACCTCTAATATGCAAGTCGAAAGAGAAAGATAAAAAAACATAAATATGAATGCATGAGTAAATGACGGTTAATACTATGCATTCTGCTACATTTTCCTGCAATATGTTATCTGAGGATAACATTGTTTTCTTTGAACAAACACAAGGAAATGCATGGTCTGACTGAAACTGCTCCTGCCCAGAAATACTGCAGAACAACCCTAACTCCAAATTCTAGCACTGAACAACAAACTAAGGACACGGAAACACGATCACTAAATAATCCTTTAATCATGTAGATGATCCTGAAATACCCAATAGACTGGTTTTGAACAATGACCATCTTCAGTACTACATTGTGTACCAGGTATTTGAAGATCATCTATGCTTTTCAATAAAGGATTATTTGCTTAAACATTTTTTTTCCATTTTACTTGCTTTATTGTTCAATGCTGGAATTTGGAGTTAGAATTGTTTCTTTGAACAAACATTTGTGAATCCCATGTTCTTCAAGCTAAGCATTAACAATATTTGTGTTTCTCAAAATAGCAAAGTACAGAAAGATTCCTTACTTGGTAATTGTTCATTTTGCAGTTAGCATTTTTAGCACACATTTTGTTAGCAATGTATCAGTCTCTGATTAAGCAAATGCTTTTTCCTGTACACTCATTCTTTAAACCTCTGGGAACAGCATTTTCACATGCTCAGGATGGCATCTCTTTGATCCCACTAGACTCAAAACAACAATAACCTGGATAAGCCCTTTCAGAGCCATTTGCTTGTTACTCAGCCCCGGAACCATGGCTACTCATTGGTTACAAATAATCCTAATTAGCCACCTCATTGGTTACAAATAATCCTAATTAGCCACACATGTTGGGTGAAAGACCTGATGTGTCATCCCCTTGGTATAAGGAACTGGTTGGCCATTTCCATTAAGAAGCAATCACAGTCATTCACTGTATTCAGTTAATGGTTTAGTCATGCATCTATCTGTCTTGGGGTATGGCTTTGTTGGTTAACTGAAGCAAAGTTTGGGTGGTAGAGATTATCTCTTGTGTGATGTCTACAAGTCCTTCAGAATTTTTCCTGAAAGCTGCTTTATCAGATAGCTTTACCTGGATCACTTGGTTGCTTGGTACTTGTTAACTGCTGTGTATACCTTTTTCATGTATCATATTCCACGATGACAGTGTACCATGGAGACATGGTCCTTGAAACAATATAGCCTAATCCTTATTTGGAGTTTTGTAGTTGCTACTCAATGCCTGCTGCTCTATAATAAAATGTCATGATGGTCTGTTCTTACACTGTTGAAAACTCCATTCTGAAGTACACTTTGCTGCTTAAAATAGCAACATTGGTGAAACACTGGTGCATGTTTTTCATATTGCAGTGAACAAAGCTGCAAGGTTTACCTAAATGGGAGTCTCCTTGAATATTTGCACAAAATGAGCATCCTCACGATGTGTCTGTGTGATGACATGAAAACATAAAGTGTTTAATGGCATTTTGTCTCATAAAGATCTAGAATTCTTCTGTAGCAAACAATAATTACTCACATTCAGGGAAGCCATTCCTTGCAAGCACTGTTAATAATATGGATGTTGTCTTGTCGGTCATTGTACTGTCAATTATATCATTTATTTCAGGCCACTGTGAGTGTGCAATACTTAGTTCCTGAATGATCCAACATATTTCATATAAATATGCTGTCATCATGAAGAAAGCAGTTCTCAAGAGAGCACAAGGATTCTAGTGGCACATTCTAGATCACATGATGCCTTTGAATAAGCCTTCATATTAATTATCAGTACCAGGCCATCGAAGTGGACTGTGGGTAAGGGACTTGTTTTTATCCTCCCTATGTGTCTTCCATGTATGGTGACCAGCAATCTAGAACATAAGTTGGCCACTATTACCACTCTGGAAACATACAGTAACATTTTGTATGTACAGTAGTCCTTTATTTACTGAAAAATCAGGGTGCAGTGAGTTTTCAGCTTTATGCCACACTTCTACAACTAAAACAAATGAAAAATAAAAATAGTCCAAAGTACATGGTGCTTCTTCTTCTTCTTTTGGCTGCTCCCGTTAGGGGTCGCCACAGCAGATCAACTGTTTCCATTTCTTCCTGTCCTCTGCATCTTGCTCTGTCACACCAACCACCTGCATGTCCTCACTCACCACATCCATAAACCTTATCTTAGGCCTTCCTCTTTTCCTGTTACCTGGCAGCTTCATCTTTAGCATCTTTTTCCCAATATACTCTGCATCCCTCCTCAGCACATGTCCAAACCAACGTAATCCTGCCTCTCTGGCTTTGTCTCCAAACCTTCCAACCTGGGCTGAACCTCTAATATACTTATTCCTAATCCTGTCCATCCTCATCACACCCAGTGCAAATCTTAACATCTTCAACTCTGCCACGTCAAGCTCTGACTCCTGCCTTTTTGTCAATGCCACTGTCTCCAACCCATATAACATAGCTGGTCTCACTGCCCTCTTGTAGACCTTCCCTTTCACTCTTACTGGTACTCGTCTGTCACAAATCACTCCTGACACTCTTTTCCACCCACTCCATCCTGCCTGTACTCTCTTCTTCACCTCTCTTCCACACTCACCATTACTCTGAACTGTTGATCCCAAGTACTTAAACTCATTCACCTTCACCACCTCTACTCCCTGCATCCTCACCATTCCTCTATACTCCCTCTCATTCACACAGATATATTCTGTCTTAGTCCTGCTGACCTTCATTCCTCTTCTCTCTCTCTAGAGCATATCTCCACCTACAGGGTCTCCTCCACCTGTTCCCTACTCTCACTACAGATCACAATATCATCTGCAAACATCATAGTCCATGGGGACTCCTGTCTGATCTCATCTGTCAACCTGTCCATCACCATTGCAAATAAGAAAGGGCTCAGAGCTGATCCTTGATGTAATCCCACCTCCACCTTAAACGCATCCATCACTCCCACCGCAGACCTCACCGCTGTCACACTACCCTCGTACATATCCTGTACCACTCTTACATACTTCTCTGACACTCCCGACTTCCTGATACAATACCACAACTCCTCTCTAGGCACCCTGTCATATGCTTTCTCTAAATCCACAAAGACACAATGCAACTCCTTCTGACCTTCTCTACTTCTCCATCAACACTCTCAGAGCAAACATCGCATCTGTAGTGCTCTTTCCTGGCATGAAACCATGCTGCTGAGCACTAATCATCACCTCCCTTCTTAACCTAGCTTCCACTACTCTTTCCCATAACTTCATGCTGTGACTGATCAGTTTAATCCCTCTGTAGTAACTACAGCTCTGCACCTCACCCTTATTCTTAAAAATTGGTACCAAAACACTTTTTCTCCATTACTCAGGCATCCTCTCACTTTCCAAGATTTCATTAAACAATCTAGTTAAAAACTCCACTGCCATTTCACCTAAACACCTCCATGCTTCCACAGGTATGTCATCGGGACCAACAGCCTTTCTGTTCTTCATCCTCTTCATAGCTATCCTTACTTCCTCCTTGTTAATCCACTGCACTTCATGATTCACTATCCACACATCATCCAACCTTCTCTCCCTCTCATTCTCTTCATTCATCAACCCCTCAAAGTACTCTTTCCATCTACTCAACACACTCTCCTTGCTTGTGAGTACGTTTCCCTCATTATCCTTTATCACCCTTACCTGCTGCACATCTTTACTAGCTCGGTCCCTCTGTCTAGCCAATCGGTACAGGTCCTTTTCTCCCTCCTTAGTGTCCAACCTTTTATACAACTCTTCATACGCCTTATCCTTAGCCTTCGCCACCTCTCTCTTTGCCATGCACCTCATCTCCTTATACTCTTGTCTACTTTCTTCATCTCTTTGACAATCTCACTTCCTCTTTGCCAACCTCTTTCTCTGTATACTCGCCTGTACTTCTTCATTCCACCACCAGGTCTCCTTGTCCTCCTTCCTCTTTCCAGATGTCACACCAAACACCTTTCTAGCCATCTCTCTTACTAGCTCTGCTGTAGTTACCCAGCTATTCGGTAAATCTTCACTGCCACCCAGTGCCTGTCTTAACTCTTCCATGAAGATCACCTCACAATCACCCTTTTTCAATTTCCACCATTTGATCCTTGGTGCTGCCCTCACACTCATCCTCCTCTTGTTGATCACCGTCATCCTACCGACCACCATCCTATGCTGCCTAACTACACTTTCCCCTGCCACCACTTTACAGTCTCCAATCTCCTTCAGACTGGCCCTTCTACATAAGATAGAATCCACCTGTGTGGTGCTGCTGTCTACAATAACACAGACTTGTACATTTACAGAACATTTTATTAATGTAATAGCAGATTTGGCTGTGGTGCATGTTGAGAAAACATACAAAACTGATTACTTTTAAGGAATGTTTGGCAAATGTTGAAGCACTAAAGTGCTCCTTTACAGGTTTTCACTTAAATTGTGTACCACAGTATGCAGTACCTATTGTATTATGATGCATTTCCCTATCATTCGAAATCTATGTCGCTCATTTTTAATAAAATCCCTTATAATATATTATTTTTGTCTACACTAATGACACTGTATTTTACAGTGAATTTTAATGAATTTTATCCCTCAGGGGCATCAGTGAAGGGATAACACAGGAATGTGTCCATAGACTTTGAGCAACACACCGCTGTGCATGTACAGAGGAAGAGGCATGCTCATTAAACTCTGTGGCTGCATTCCCATGCTGTGCTTACAAATACATCACGAAAGGCTAAAGTAGAATTATGTGACAGATCCTTAATAACAACTTTATACTCACATAAAATATGAATGAAGTGGAGAAAATGAATTTTGGCTCTTACTCTACCAAGTGTCTCAGTACATTCCCAACTGCAAGGGAACACTTTAAACATACCAGTGCCAGAATTCAAACTCTCCATTTACCAACACAAAGCAACAGCAACAGCAGCACTCAAGTCTAATTTTACTTTTAAACACTGCTTATCTTTCTTCAAACTTTCTTTGTAAATGGGTTCTATTGCTTCTGTTAATAGCTCAGAATGTTAAGTATATTTTTTATCAGTGTGTTTGATCAAAATTTCAGAACTTCACCAAATTGTTTTCTGAAATCGTGGTAAAGAACATTGTGTGTATATACACACACACGCACACACACACACACACACACACACACACACACACACACACATATATATATATATATATATATATATATATATATATATACATACATACATACATAGGTTCATAGGTTCATGGGTTCATACTAGGCTATCTGCCCTAGGGCATTTATAAGCCTAGCCAGAGTGTGTTTGGCTTTTGCCACCCATTTTAAATTAATTTTGCTATGCCCTTTTTCGAGGTTAGTATACTGTGCCTCTGTCTAACAGTGACACAAAAGTGATACCCGGGGTAAACCTACTATCTCCCATCCACTCATCAAGATTCCTCTTGAAGAGAGTCAATGAGGGACTCTGCCTAACCTGGACTGGGATTTTATTCCAGAGTGAAGGGAGCCTCTGGGTTATGAATCTGTCCCTCCAGCATGTCCTATTTATTTCAGTGCTGAGGTTCAAGTCTCTCGAGCACGTAGCTCGATGGGATTTGGATTTTCTGAGGTGCAGCATGTCCATTAATTCCGGGTAGGACATGGCCTTATACCTCAGGCACAGATTGCCTCTGAGCAGGCGGTATGCCACTGAGTAGAGCTGGAGTTTCTTTAACCGGGCAGCATATGGCATCTGTTTGAGCCCTTTGATCCTCTTGGTGAGGTACTTTTGGGGTCTTTCCAGTTGCTGCAGGTGTCTGGTAAGGTACATCCCAAAAGGGGCATTGTACTCAATTATGGGCCTGATGAGGGATGAGTAAAGAGGCACGATGACCTCCCCTGATCTAGATGTGAATCCCTTCATGATTAGGTGGGCTATATAAAATGTTTTTCTAACCACTTTGGCCACGTGGTTGTCAAATGAGAGATTGCTATAAACTTGGGTCCCCAGGTCCCTAATTACTTCTTCCATACTTAATGGATTACAACCTATGTGGTAATTTGTGGGCACTTTGTTTTTGCCAAAGGGGATGACTATACACTTTTTGGCGTTTAGCTTGAGGCCATGGCTCTGGCACCAGTTATCTGTTTCTATGAGGCCCTTTTGTAGGATGCTTGTGTCGGCTGGAGAGTCGATTATGGCGCTCAGTTTGCAGTCATCTGCGAACTTGATCAGCCACAGTCCTTCCATGTTAGCCTGTACCTCCGAGAAATATATACCGAACAAGAGAGGTCCCAGGACTGAGCCTTGTGGGACGCCACTTGTAACTGGTTTGGAGTCTGACATGGCTCCAGCAATTCTAACCATGTGGGTTCTGTCCTTGAGTCAGTTTGAAACCCATCTAGTGACATAGGGGTTTATATTTAAGCTGGTGAGCTTATCTATAATGCCCAAGTGGGGTATTGTATAGAAGGCTTTTGCAAGGTCCAGGTAGGCTGTGTGGACCACCTTCCCCTTGTCAATGGCCTTGGTGACTGTTTCAAAGAAATCAACCAGGTTTAAGAGGCAGGATCTGCCCTTAACAAAGCCAAACTGGGTAGGATCCAGTGTCTGTAGGTCCCCAATATATTTATTTATGAGGTCCATGATGATCCTTTCCATAGCTTTGCAGACCAAGCTAGTCAGGCTTATGGGGCGATAGTTTCCAGGATCCGTTGAGGCACCACCTTTGTGGAGAGGGACCACTGTTGCTGTATGCCACTCTTTGGGTACATATCCTGTAGTAAGGCTGAGATTGAATAGTAGTTTTATGTTTGGGTTTAGTTCTTCTTGGAGTTCATGTAGGACGCAGCCCAGGACACCGTCTGGTCCCATTGAAGCTGTGTTTTTTGCTTTGGAGAGGGCGGCTCTTACCTGAGCATCTGAGATGTCAGGGGGGCAGCACTCTGCTGGGATAGATATTTGCCCTTTTGGTGGGGAAGGGGGGGAGAAGTTTGCGCTGAACCTCCCAGCTAGGATGTTGGCAATGTTTGTGGGTTCGGTGTATTTTTTGTCATTTTGGACTAATTCTGAGCATATCTGGGAATTCCCACCCAGGTTCCTAACATAACTAAAGAAAGCCTTGTGATTTTCCTTAGTGTCCTGTGCAATTTTTCTCTCGAAGCTGGCCTTAGACGATTTTATGAGTGCCCTTAGTTTTTTGCTAATACTGATCAGAGATGCCTTCCCTTTTTGGGATTTTGCTCTATCATGTAGTAGCTTCCTCCTTCTATTGTATAGTTTGTTTATGGCTGGGGTCCACCAGACAGGATGCCTAACTTTGGAGGCTTGGGTCTTGGTTTTATTTGGGATTGCATGATCCATGCATTCCTGAAGTTGTTATAAAGGATTCTGCGGTCTTGGCCGTATTTTGCACAGGCCCGGGGGCTTTGAAGGATTCCACCTCGGTTTTGAGGAGTGTGAAATTTGCTTTAGAGAAGTTTTTCACTGTGGTTTTCTGGGCAGGGGCTGGGGTTGGGATGTAAATATCTAGTGAGATTAGTTTATGGTCTGATCTTACCAGTGAGGGATACACTTCTGGTCTGGAGGATAGAGTCCCCATGTTGGTGATGATCAGGTCCAGTATGTTTTCCCCTCTTGTGGGAGTGGCAACAAGTTGTTCCATAGCATTTGAGTTTATAGATTCTAGGAACCTTCGGGCTAGGGTGTTGGAGCTAGAGTAATGCTCCCAGTCTATGTTAGGGTAGTTGAAGTCACCCAATATAATGGTGTTTGGAGAGACCTTCATATTTTCCAGTGTTCTCAGGAAGGCCGAGTGGGGTTCCTGGGTTTGGGAGGGAGGTCTGTAGCAGGCTATAAACTGGAAGGCAATTTTACCCACTGTTAGTTGCACATGGATAGTCTCTGATGCTTGATGGTGCCACCAACCTGGAGGTGTGGGTATCTTTGATGAATATTGATACTCCCCCTCCTTTTGTGGTTCAGTCCAAGTTTTGGGGCCGAAAAACATGGTATGAGGTATAACCTGGTAGTGCTGGGGTGCTCTCGGGAGCCTTGAACCAGGTTTCTGTTACTGCACAGATATCGATGTTCTCCATGCTAAGGAGAGTTTCGAGTGCATGCATCTTGAGGTTTAGACTTCTGGCGTTGAGTAGCATTACTCTTAGTTTCTTATCCCTTGTGATACCTATGGAGGTGGGTTTGTCTTTTGAGCCTTGCCTAAAAAAGGCACTATGGGGGTGGCAAGAGCTTTGCCAATATCCGAAAGCCCAGGGGTGACAGGTGCAAGCCATCCCTAGCGAAGCATCATGGCTTGTCGAGCATGTCATCCCAGGCAGACAGGCATTGGATCCCCTTTGAATGACACCAATACTTAAGCCAATTGTTGAAATTGATCATCTTGTCTTCATATTGTGGCATCATTTTTGGTGAGGGTACGATGCTACTCAAGATCAGGGTCATACCGGCCTGGGCTACATGCTCAGAGAGCTCCTCTATGTCTCTTTTCATGCAGTCCAGGGAGGTACATCTCAGGTCATTCACACCAGCATGGACAAGGACTGAGTCATATTTGTACTTGCCTTGGAGTGACCTGAGTGCTTGTGTTATGTGGCGGATCCTAGCGCCTGACAGGCAGCTCACGGTGTCCTTCTCCTTGTTCAGCCTGGTGAGCGGGACGTCAGTGTACCTGACGATAGAGTCACCTATTACAAGTGTATCAGGTGTGTTGTTTAGCCTTAAGGGCTGTGACTGTTCGGCACACTGGCTTTGTGAGCTATGTGTTGCACGTGTTTTGTTTTGGGGTAGCAGTTGCTTGGGTGTCTGCTTTGGAGGTCTCTGCTGCTTAGGCAGATTTTTATTTAGAGCCTCCGAGTATGTTTTTGAGTGTTTATGTGTTTGGTTTGCTGTCGTGGTAGGTCTATGTGAGACTGGAATTGTAGTGAGTGTGGTTTCCTTCTCCTCCTGACTGGTTATGCCAGTATTGAGTTGAGAGAGCTTAGCCTCCAGTTTGGCTATATGGTTGCATCTCTCACATGTGTTGGAATTTGTTGGGAGGAGGAGAGGGTTGTCTGTGTACATGAGGCAGTTGTAACATTGCCTCAAGATTCCCAGATTCACCAGCTGGCCCAGAGAGGGGATTGACAACTGACCTTTGGACATGCTAGAATAATATTGGGAATTCCTTTATAATTGAAAAAAAGGGCCAGTGGGGAACAAGGTACTCAAGGGGAGTTTGTGAGGGTGTAGTGCTTTTAATTTTTTAGTGCTGACATATATAATTGCTTTAGTGAGCAAGTGCCAGGCTTTAGAGTGGAAATAGGGTGTTTATTATGAGAACTAGATCAGTTCTAAGGGAAAAAGTGAAGAGCAGACTTTGTGGAGCCGAGAATGGTTTAAACCCAATTAAGCGGCGCTGCCCGATGCTGCGCTATGCGCAAAATCGTGCAAAGCCGTGCTAAAGCGGGTTTTATACAGGGGGACCTAAAAAAGCTAGAAATTGGCCCAAAACGGCCAATAGACTACCAGATTCATGTGCTGGAAACACTCCTCCAGGGATAGATAGGCTGCTCCAAGCTCCCCACTGCCACTGGTGAGCAAAGAAGCCTCCCTTTATCCAAGAAAGGAAATGGGCAACACAGGAACTTTCCAAAATTCCAGAATACAGCAAAGCCTGTATTTGGACTACTCTAGTTCAGGAAAGACGGGAAACAATTTTTTTTCTTTTTTGCAACAAACAGCAGGAAAATGCAATAAATATGTAACACAGGCTAGCGCACTTGAGTGTGTAGCCTCAACAGGTAAATGCAACAAACAGGACAAACTTTAAAAGTGCAGTTGCAAAAACAACTTTAAACAGTTTAAAACAGTTCAAGAAGCAGAAATACTTGCAGTTTAGCTAGATCGGACAGTTGCCCCGGTAGTAGTAGAAAAAAAACACTTGTATCAGGTTAGCAGTTGCTCTTTTAGCCTCTCTGCTGCTAGCACCACTCTGCAAGACCACGAGGAGCTTGGCTGAGTAGTAACAAGTGCACAAACCGCGCCAAAGTGGGTTTTACACAGGGGGACTTGAAAGAGCTAGAAATTGGCCAAAAACGGCCAATAGACTACCACATTCTTGTGCTGGGAACACTCCTCCAGGGATAGATAGACTGCTCCAAACTCCCCACTCCCACTGGTGAGCAAAGAAGCCTCCCTTTATCCAAGAAAGGAAATGGGCAACACAGGAACTTTCCAAAATTGCAGAATACAGCAAAGCCTGTATTTGGACTACTCTAGTTCAGGAAAGATGGGAAACAATTTTTTTTCTTTTTTGCAACAAACAGCAGGAAAATGCAATAAATATGTAACACAGGCTAGCGCACTTGAGTGTGTAGCCTCAACAGGTATAAGCAACAAACAGGACAAACTTTAAAAGTGCAGGTGCAAAAACAACTTTAAACAGTTTAAAACAGTTCAAGAAGCAGAAATACTTGCAGTTTAGCTAGATCGGACAGTCGCCCCGGTAGTATCAGGAAAAAAAAAACACTTTTATCAGGTTAGCAGTCGCTCTTTTAGCCTCTCTGCTGCTATCACCACTCTGTAGGACCACGAGGAGCTTGGCTGAGTAGTAACAAGCGCACAAACCGCGCCAAAGCAGGTTTTATACAGGGGGACTTAAAAGAGCTAGAAATTGGCCCAAAACAGCCAATAGACTACCAGATTCTTGTGCTGGGAACACTCCTCCAGGGATAGATAGGCTGCTCTAAGCTCCCCACTGCCACTGGTGAACAAAGAAGCCTCCCTTTATCCAAGAAAGGATATGGGCAACACAGGAACTTTCCAAAAGTCCAGAATACAGCAAAGCCTGTATTTGGACTACTCTAGGTCAGGAAAGATGGATCTACTTTCATTCACTGAAAACACATTTCAATGAATTTCAATTCGCCCAGACCAAATCGCTGAAAGCTCAAATCACTGAAAACTCATTTCACTGAATCTCATTTCACTGAATGCAGATTACTGTAAGGCAAGTAAAACGCATATGCCCTTTTCCCCACTGTAGTATGATCCTGGAGTTAGTATATATATATATATATATATATATATATATATATATATATATATATATATATATATAGTTGGGGGGGTGAGGGGCAAAGCCCCCAACTTTGGGGGATGGGGTAAAGCCCCCCACCTAGTTTATTGTTAGCTTTCAATGAAATGAGCTTCATAAATATAAAAAAAACTAGGTGGGGGGTACACCCCCACACCCCACTATGTGGGGGCTGTGCCCCCCACATACCCCCTAACTATATATACTAACTCCAGGATCGCACTACAGTGGGGGAAAGGGCATATACATTTTACTTGCCTTATAGTGCTCTGCATTCGGTGAAATGAGATTCGGTGAAATTAGTTTTCAGTGATTTGAGCTTTCAGCTATTTGGTGTGAATAAATTGAAATTCAGTGAAATGTGTTTTCAGTGAATGAAAGTAGGCCTATATATATATATATATATATATATATAGAGAGAGAGACAGAGAGAGAGAGAGAGATATGTATATATATATATATATATATATATATATATAGAGAGAGAGAGAGATAGAGAGAGAGAGAGAGATATGTCTATATATATATATATATATATATAGAGAGAGAGAGAGAGATAGAGAGAGAGAGAGAGAGATATGTCTATATATATATATATATATATATATATATATATATATATATATATATATATATAGATAGATAGATAGATTTTTTTGTGTGTGTTTTGACCTTTTGTGGTCAGTCTTGTAGGCATTAAATATTTGTATGATCAACTTAATGATAGGAATCTTTTGTCATGTGAAATATTTCCACACAGTTCATAGCTGTGTCCTGAGAAACTACTGTTTTGTTGTAAATAGTTTGTTAATTCACTGAAATTTGTTTTTTTTTTTTTTTTGCTTATTTATTTCAGCTCTGGATCATTAGTCTTCCCTTTTGTGGACTACCAACTTATACTCAAGGAAAGTTGCTTTAACAATCATTTATTTAAACATAATTGTTCCATTTAAAATTCAGTGCATTTCACTTGTTGCTGTAGCCTGATATTACTAAAGAATTTGATCATTAAGTATGAAAGTTTAAATATGCTATCCAAAACATCATATTGTATTAACTTTATATGTTTACTCCCCGAAAAATCACACTGAGTCGTTTAATAAAAGCAGAACATTTAAAAGTCTATTATGTACAATCATTTTTTAAACCCTTCACATTACTATATTACTGATACAGCCCTCTAGTATGCCATCTCAGTTAACAAAGAATCTGGGCAATATCTTATTCTATTCTTTCTTGGGTCTCGTATAATTCCTGGGGAATCCCCGTACCTTCCCCTTCTAACGTTGTTTCTTCATTAAGACAGCAGGTTACCAAGTTTCTCTAGGATGGTAAAAAACCCAAACTAGCATGGGATATTGTGACTGTGCCATTGAGTTAGGGTGGGTTAGAGGCCCCTAATTTTGAGATATAAATTTGGGCAACCTGGTTTAAAGTGTCTCTATGTTTCATGTCTGAGAGTTTGAAGCCTTCTTGGAAGTTTATTCTGAAATTCTAGCTGGGAGGGCTTGTGGGTTTATAGAAACAGTAAAAAGTGATGTTCCTTTAGCTACTCAAGGTAAAAAGCTGATTCACTTTGAATTTGTTAGCCATGTAAGGAGAATCTTCCGAGATACCCAGATTAGCAACTGTCTGACAAACTTGACACCTATCAAGATATCACAGGTTCCTGATCATTTAGTTGAGATGTCAAGTCTCATAAACTGGGATCAATTAATTAAAAGGGGTCATGATATCAACTGCAGTAAGTTATCCACTGAATATAATATTCCCTAACATAATGATTTTTCCTCAATAGTTTAGAAGCAAAAGTAACCAGATTAAAGTTAACATCAGTTGATTCTTCTGACTGGCCTAGAAGGACAGAATGGTGGACAGACTAAGGGTTTTATAAAAATGCTGCATAATATCCTAGTCCTGAATGATAAGTGGTTTATGGGTAAATATAGGAGAGCTTGGGAGAAGGATTCAGATTTTGCCTACTCCATGGGCTGAGGTTCCTTTGTTCCTCATTATGCTACAAGATTTAGATATTATAATTTTTCACTGCCAATGCCTTTTCAAGTATTTTATACTCCATCAAAGCTGGACATTTTTTACCCTGCAGTCTCTTCCTATTATTGGACTTGTTCAGAAGGGTGGTTATGGAAAGTACAGTTTTGTACCTACCATAAATGTAGATGTTCGAGTGTTCACCCTGCTGCAGTCATCACACTTGGGTTATCCTGTCGTCAGGTGGTCCCGCAGTCGGCCGGATTTCCAAAGTCTTGGTCCGATGTCGGTTGCTGTCACCTCATCCCTGACGTCAGTGCGCCAGGGGTACATATATAGCAAACAATGCCATTTTCTTCAGTTTTTTCTTGCCCCAGATGTCAGGTGCCCCCAAAAAGGTGATCCAAATCAGTACCAAAAAGTGAGAACACTGTACAGACACAAAAACCCTTCAGCTATAAGCAAATACATCAGTAAGGCATAACAGAGATTTAGCCAATAGATCAGAGGGGTTGGAGGGAGGGTAACCTGGACTGCAGCAGGGTGAACACTCGAACATCTGCATTTATGGTAGGTACAAAACTGTACTATGTTCATCGTGTTACCCTGCTGCAGTCATCACACTTGGGTTGAGTCCCAAAGCTAAGGTAGGGTGGAGGCATTATAGAGGGTTAGAGGAGGCAATGAGTCCCTGCAGAACTGCAGTGGCGAAGCCTGCCCTAGACTTAGAATAAAGAGGTAAGTGGTAATGTTTGGTGAAGGTGTGTACAGAACTCCAAGTTGCAGCTTCTAAAATTTCCTTGGTAGGAACCCCTCTGAGAAAGGCCGTAGAGGTAGCTGTTGCCCTGGTAGAGTGGGATCTAATGGTAGGAGGAGCTGGTTTCCCATGATGGGTATAGCAGAAACATATGTGCTTGGAAATGGCCCTCCCTTGGGAAGCTGTAGCATAGGAAACAAATAGCTGGTCAGTTTTTCTGAAAGCCTTAGTTTTATCCAAGTAATATCGAAGCTGCCTGTGAATGTCCAAGGAATGTAGGAGTCTCTCACCTTTGTTCTGTGGATTGGGGAAGAAAGTGGGTAGATGGATGGTTTGATTTAAAGCTACGCTGGAAACCACCTTAGGCATGAAGGAAGGATTAGTTCGTAGAGAAACTCTGTCTTGATGAAAAATGAGGAATGGTTCCACTACCATAAGTGCCTGTAATTCTGAAACTCTCCTAGCAGAAGTTATTGCCAGGAGCAGGGCAGTCTTCCAAGATAGGAACTGAAGGTCTGCAGAAAAAGCTGGTTCAAAGGGAGGTAATGTTAGATTTTCCAGCACAAAGTTGAGGTCCCATGTTGGTGTAGGAGCTCTTCTAGGTGGTCTAATGTTTTTTGCCCCTCTGAGGAACTGCCTTAGGAGTGGATTTGAAAATAAAGGTGGATTCGTGTCGTAGTGAGCTGAAATAGCTGAAGCATGGATTTTAATTGAGGAGAAGGAAAGTCCTTTATGCAGCATCTCAGCTAAATACTGCAAAATGTGAGGCATATGAGGCTGAGTTGTGTCTTGGCCTTTAGCTTGGTTCCAAGCAGAAAACCTTTTCCATTTGTCCGAGTAAGCCTTCCTGGTGCTTGGCCTCCTGGCTTCTAGAATAACATCCAGTACTGCTTGTGAAAGAGGGGCTGGTTGGCTGCTTAATTGATTTGCCATGCAGCCAGGTTTAAGGTTTTGATCTGGCTGTGCAGAATCTGCTTGTCTTGGTGAGTGAGCAAATGAGGTATTTGAGGCAATATCCATGGTGGGCTGTGAGACATATTTTTCAATAGTGGGTACCAGTGCTGGCGTGGCCAGTCTGGGGCTATTAGAATCAGTCGAGGTTTCTCCTTTTTGACCTTCAAAAGAACCTTTGTGAGAAGAGGTAATGGAGGAAAGGCATATGCTGTCAGGTTTTTCCAACTGAAGGAGAGAGCATCCACTTTCCAAGCTTGTTGGTGGAATGTCCTTGTACAAAATTTTGTCAGCTGGTAGTTTTGAGGACTGGAAAACAGGATTTATATTTGGTAGGCCCCATCTTTGAGTTATCATTGCAAATATTTGAGGGTCTAGTTTCCACTCGTGGGGATCTTTGATGTTTCTGCTTAGGTCGTCTGCCAATGTGTTTTTCTGTCCTGGCAGGAAGTGAGCTTGTAACTGGACTTGGTAGGTCAGAGCTGTGTTCCATAAGATTATTGCTTGCCTGCAAAGAGGATAGGAATGTGTGCCCCCTTGTTTGTTTATGTACCACATTACTGTGGTGTTGTCCGTCTTTATTGCCAGTTGTCCAGGCTGTAGTAGATCATTGAAGGCTGTCAGAGCTTTCTGTACAGCTAGCATCTCTTTTTGGTTTATGTGCAGTTTTCTTTGTTCTGCAGTCCATAGGCCTTGAATGCATTGCCCTGCCATGTGTGCCCCCCAGGCATAGTCTGAAACATCTGTTGTGATAGTTTGCCTGGGTGGGGGCAAGGTGAAAGGCTGACCCTTGTTGAGGTGACATGCCTGTGCCCACCATAGAAATTCCTGTTGAAGGCAGGGCAGGAGAGATATCACTGTGTCCAAGCTGTGGCTGTGTTGAGACCATACGCTTTTTAGGTACCATTGTAATTTCCTCATATGCAGTTTTGCAAATGGTATTATCAGAATGCAAGATGCCATGAAGCCCAAAGCCTGCAGAATTTTTCTTGCAGTTAATTGGGTCTTTGTTGCCATTGTCTTGGAATATTGAGTCAGTTGTAATTGCTTGTCTAGTTTAAGATAAGCCTTCTGGGCCGTTGTGTCCAAGATGGCACCGAGGAATGTCATTTTTTGTGAGGGTACTAGTTTTGACTTCTTTTTGTTTACTGTGTACCCCAGACAATTTAGTAGATGCTTCACAAAAGCCAAATGTTGTATGAGAATGTCTTTTCTTTCTGCTTGGATGAGGCAGTCGTCCAGGTATGGATATATTTGTATTCCTCTTTGTCTGCAGTATGCAATCACTGGTGCCAGACATTTTGTGAATACTCTGGGTGCAGTAGATAAGCCAAAGGGCAGTGCAGAGAATTGATAATGGGTTGAGCCTGCAATGAAACGGAGGTATCTTCTGCAAATTTGTCCGATAGGGACATGCAGGTATGCCTCCTTGAGGTCCAACGTTACCAGCCATGCTTCCTTGCCCAACATGGGAAGTAGCTGCTGTAGTGTTAGCATCTTGAATTTGGGAACTTGTAAGTAAGTGTTTAGAATTGAAAGGTCCAGAATTGGTCTCCAAGCATTTTCTTTCCTGGGTGCTAGGAAGAGTCTTGAGTAAAATCCTTGGCCTTGCTCTTGAGTTGGTACCCTTTGAATGGCTCTCATGGCCATGAGAGCTGAAATTTGTTTTTGAGCCTCTGCCCTTTGATTTTGTGGCAGGTTTGGCATTCCTCTTTTTATTGGTAAGGTGTGAAAGTGGAATCTGTATCCTCGTAAAATTATGTCTAGGACCCATTTGTCCTTTGTGACCATGTGCCAGTTGTCTACAAATAATGCTAGTTTTCCCCCCAGGGGGGCTGACAAAATGACAAAAGAGCTTTGTTTGGCCAGCTGAGGTGCAAGTCATTGAGTTTGCCTCCTGGTGGCTTGAGACCTGTCTTCTCCTCCCTTCTGGGTTGGAGTGGTCCATTGGCGAGGTTTATACTGAGCTTGTGGTTGTCCTCTGCCCCTTGGGCGCCTGTATTTACCCCTCTGAGGCCTGTCAGTGGCTGGAAAGGACCAATTTTTGGTTGGCCAGTTTCGGCTGAAGTGAGGGGGTTGTACCTGTAGGAAATCTTTGACTGTCTGCATTGATTTTGCCTTATCTTCCATTTTCTTTAAAACTTCTTCTGCTTTAACACCAAAAAGAACATCCTGCTGCAAGGGAGCATCTAGTAGTTTTGCTTTAACATGTTTAGGCTGACTTTGTTCCTTTAACCAGGCATGCCTACGTATAACTGATCCAGTGACAGCTGCTCTGCAGGAGGCCTCCAAAGAGTCAAACCCACATTGTAAGGTATGTTTGCCCACCTGCTCGGTGGCGTGCAACAAATCCTGTACTTCTTTCAATTCAGATTGTTGAGTAAGGGTTGTTATCTTTTGTTTTAACTGAGAGATCAGAAATTGCTGATACTTAAGCATATGAAATTGACAGTTTAGAGCTCTCATAGCTAAAGTGGCTGAGGTGTAAACCTTTTTCCCCCATCTGTCTAGTGCTCTTGAATCCCTTTCAGAAGGTACTGGATTTTTAGCCATGGAAGCCTTAGCCCCCTTGGGACCCTGGGAGATAGTTTATGGGTCAGCTACTGGGCTTTTGTAAAGGAATTTATGGGAATCAGGTACTCTGTAGTATCTGTCAGGCTTGGCCGGGGCAGGAGGCAGACAGTTAGGGTTGAAACTGGATTCTAAATAAACATCATCCACAATGTCCAAAACAGGAGGGATGGCTAGAGGTCTGTGTTGGGGGAGTAAAAGAAACTCTCTGAGCCTTTTCTTGGAATCAGAGTAATCCTGACCTTCCCAGTGGAAATGTTCCCTCATAGTGTGTAAAGTTTCCTCAAAAGAGTAATCTTCTGGAGGGGAAGCTGAGGGAATAGAGTCCTCAGCATCAGAATCTTCATAAGGAGAGAAGGAATAGTCTTGGTCTTCAGAGGAATCCAAAGAAATGGACAGTTGTTCAGAGGAAGCAGATTCTTCCTCTTGTCTGGGCCTTTTGTCAGGAGGAGGCTGGGAACCCCTGTTAAGAGAAATCAGATCTTCAGCCATCTTGAGCATCTTTTTCTTAGGCATAGGGCCTTGAACAGGAGACTGAAGTGAAGCCTTTTTCGATTTGGAAGGAGTCTTCGATTTTGAAAACGTTTTGACTGTAAGAGTCGTCGGTCTGAAAACGCCTTCAAAAGGCGAAGGTGTTTCAGAAGTACCGGCGTCCTTGGAAGGTAAGTCGTCAGTAGGGCCTGAAGTAAAAGGCTGCGTCGGCCTAGTACATTCCGTCAAAATATCCGTAGCGGTCTCGGGTTCCTCAACTGCGGTAGTCAGAGGCTGCGTCGGAGCCTCACTGATAACCGGAGAACCGGAGACCGAATCAACCGAGGCCTCAGAATCGGGCTTAGGCCTGGGCTGTCGATCCTTTTCCCTGCGCTTTTTGTGCACGCCGGTAGTCAGTAGCTCCGACGGCATGTTATAATTAAATTTTCTGCCAAAAAAGTGTCGTGCGAAATCAAATCGTCTTTTAATAGTACGTTTATTAAATCTAGCACAAAAACAACAAGAAGTGACATCGTGATCAGGGCCTAGGCAGGGTATACAATAAGAATGAAAATCCTTATGAGGTATTTGCTTCCCACAAGAAATACAGTTGTTAACTTTTTCTGACAACGGTCTGAGGCAAGAAAAGTTTCCCCAACGGGGTACTTAGCTTTACAGAAGACTTCGGTCTGAAACTCGAATTCGAAAATCTCAGGAGTCGGCCGACCGGCACTTGTGAACTGCTTCTGCTTCGGGCACCGCGCTGCAAGAAAGACTGGAGAAAATGGCATCGGTTGCTATATATGTACCCCTGGTGCACTGACGTCAGGGATGAGGCGACAGCAACCGACGTCGGACCAAGACTTTGGAAATCCTG
Organism: Protopterus annectens; assembly: GCF_019279795.1. NCBI lineage: Eukaryota > Metazoa > Chordata > Ceratodontiformes > Protopteridae > Protopterus > Protopterus annectens. The sequence goes on from NC_056742.1 coordinate 152,413,276, forward strand.
CCGATTGCAGGACCGCCTGACGACAGGATAACCCAAGTGTGATGACTGCAGCAGGGTAACACGATGAACATCTAGATGCACATTTTTTTTGGTACAGTAAAAAATTGGACTTAAAGCTAAATTACAACTCTGGGGTGATAATTTTTTGCCTGGCAAAGTAGTAATAGTGCTGTCCTTATTCATGGTGGGCCATGCCCTAGACTTGGTTATGCACAGGATGAATAAAAGATTATTGTATTTAATGATGTTGTTGGGATGAATGGTAATTACTAGGTCCCGGGAAGTCATAGGTCCACACTTGTTTGAGATTGGTGATTGTCAATGCAGGAAATATGTAGCATTGAATGTTCACCTGCTGATGTTAAAATCTCGGTCATATTTGCAGAAGGCACTCAGGAATAGGTATATTGCTGACTTGACAGAATCAAAGTCAGCTTTACCTAGTTCAAAAAGTCTCTTTTTGAAATTTTTTTTTTTATTTTTATGTAACAGTCTTTCTGATAAATCATTTGTCTCAGATTATATACTTTAGAGTCCCCATCTTCTTTAATTAACTAAATGTATATATTTCAAAAAAAAAGAAAAGAAAAGCCACATTTGCAGTCTGATTGTAATGGGGGGCTGTCGGTACTCAGATATGTATGGAACAATGGTGGGCTGTCGGTACTCAGATATGTATGGAACAATGAGGGGCTGTCGGTACTCAGATATGTATGGAACACCAAACAGCCAGCAGCTATTTTAGTTAGTGTGCTATGTTGTCATAGAATAGAATGAGGAGATTGCATGAACTAATATAGTTCTACATAGGGATTCACTTCGGAATCTTGAATTTCTTAAACATTGAATTTCATATGATCGAGACCATATGATCGATGTTTCAGAACGTCGAGATTCCGAAATAAATCCAACATAAAAAAAAAGTTTTCAATGTTTCTGCAGGGGGGCAACCTCCCTGCACCCCCATCCCCCGCTACTTAAATATACCAACTCCGGGATCGCACTACAGCGAGGAAAAGGGAAATCTCCCATTCCATGCTGTATGCAGATCTCTGTTCAGAATTTCGAAATTCTAAAACTTCGATCATATGGTCTCGACCATATGAATTTCGAGGTTTTAGGATTTTGAGATTCTGATGGGAACCCACTTTAAATATATGTATTAAAACAGAAGGGTCCTTTGTGCAAATATACAAAAATTTAAAATAAGTATTTTGTAAAGTGCAATCCAATGCCCCCCACACTCCTTTTACTTACATTATTTCATTCCAAGGTTTCTCAGCTTAAAAAAGAGCAGTCATGCTTACAATATAAAAATCCATTTCTCTGCTAATCAATCTCATCAGTGAACTAAAACAATATTTTGAAACTAAACAACTTACATCAGTAAGTACTGAGTAATCATACAGTGTGCAAACAACACTTCAAGCCATCATGATTGAACAAATAAAACAAGCAAATACAGCTCCAGTAATTTAATATAAACCATATTTAATATTCCTTAACATATTAGATGGTGGTTACTTTTTTGCAAAATACCACAGCAAACGAAAATGATAAAAAAGATTTTAAAAATATGAAACCTACAAACAGAAATAAGACATGGTGGCAGTACAGCAATTTGTCATATTTGGGTATGTGAAATGCTAGGATTTATTCAAGCTTCACTTAAAGTTTGGTCACTCTGGATTCACTCTCATGGCAAAGACATGGCTCCCTATTGTAATTTTGAGACTCATATGTCTGAGCTTTGGAATTATAAAAAAAAGACTGAAAATGATGTAGAACAGCAAATGCTGAATAGCACTCTTCTTCTTTAAAGCTGCTCTTTGCAGGGGTAAGCCCCTGCATCCCTGGAACTTATATATACCAAGTCTGACAGTGCCATACCTTGGAGAAAAGGGAATAGTCTGAGAAATAGTAATCCAGGATTTAACATACATATGTCAGCATTTTCGGTCATTCATTCCTTCATTCAAGGACTTGTTTCTTGGAATATCAAATAGTTACCCAAAAAATACCTTCCATGAGTAAATTCCAGTGTTATCCAGGCACAAACATGGTAGCACAATCTCAATGCTGGTATAATCAGATTAGAAACAGTTAAGTATCCTTCACAGTTCTTGATATAATGTATTGAAGAGAGGCAACTGAATTTTCTACACCTCAGTAACTCTCTCCTCACTTCCAACAGTGCTTGATACCTGAGGCACACGTCATACACAAAGAGGTGTAGTCAGAATGAAGAATAATTTAACCTTGCTACAGTAGATGACATGGTGAAGATACAGCAGTATGGCCTGACAGAGATTAGGTTTGCATAAGGGCCAACATAGTGTGCTCATGCCAGGGATGGTGCTGCATAATGAAGCCTCATAGTCACAAAAGTGTCAGGCACTACTCAATTGTGTGGACTGGGCTCTAAATGATAACATGACTGGGGACACTTGAATAGATCAAGCATGCCTGACACTATATGTGTGCCTCAAACTGCCTCAGAGCTGCTATACGGCACAGCTAGAAACCTAAACAAGGGTTCCACAGCAAAGTACCAATTGATTTTATTATATAAATGGAAAGGAATTGGGGTGACAGGACACAGACTTCAGTGGGGAGGGGTCATACAGCCAAGGCAGACTCTGTCTCTGTTCTGCCATACAGCTGTCCAGTTATGCCATATGCGCACATATAGTATATCAGGCTATAGAGGATATTGGACCTCCAGTACATCAGGCACAGACTGCGATATAACTTAAGCACAGAAGCAATGGACAGCTTGCATGATTCACATACATACAGCTGCAGCACTGTGGCACAGTATCAGAACAGGTATGATGTAGTGGTGCATAAGGGTGCTGGCGACAGTTTGGAGGCAGATTCATAGGTTCATATGTTCATAGGTAGGTACTAGGCTATCTGCCCTAGGGCATTTATAAGCCTAGCCAGAATGTGTTGGCTTTTGCCTCCCTTTTAGACTAGATTCCTGAGCATCTGTCCAGCAGAGCCATAGAAGTGATCCCTGGAGCAAATTTACGATTTCCCATCCACTCATCAAGATTCTTCTTGAAGAGGGTCAGCAAGGGGCTCTGCCTAACATGGACTGGGATTCTATTCCAGAGCGCAGGAAGCCTTTGGGATATGAATCTATCCCTCCAGCATGTCCTATTTATTGTTATGCTAAGGTTTAAATCCCTGGAGTGTGTAGCTCTAATGGATCTGGTTTTCTTGAGGTGGAGCATGTCCAACAATTCCGGGTTAGACATGGCCTTGTATGTCAGGCAGAGATCACCTCTGAGTAGGCGGTAAGCAACTCAGTAGAGCTGGAGTTTCTTTAGTCGACCTGCATAGAGCATCTGTTTTGGACCCACGATCCTCTTGGTGAAGTATTTTTGAGGTCTCTCCAACTGTTGCAGGTGTCGGGTAAGGTACATCCCAAATGGGGCATTGTACTCAATTATGGGCCTGATGAGCAATGAGTAGAGGGGCACAATGACCTCTCTTGATTTTGATGTGAACCCTTTTGTGATTAGGTGGGCTATATAGAAGGTTTTTCTAACCACTTTGGCAATGTGATTGTCAAAGGAGAGGTTACTATCTACTTGGGTCCCCAGGTCCCTAATTACTTCTTCTGTAATTAGTGGATTACCTCCTATATGGTAGTTTGTGGGCACTTTGTTTTTCCCAAAGGGGATGACTATACATTTTTTTGCATTTAGCTTGAGGCCATGGTTCTGACACCAGGTATCAGTCTCCGTAAGGCCCTTCTGGAGGATGCATGTGTCAGCCGGAGAGTCTATTATGGCTCCCAGTTTGCAATCATCTGCAAACTTGGTCAGCCGCAGTCCTCCCGTGTTTGCCTGTACCTCAGAGAAGTATATACCGAACAAGAGGGGTCCCAGGACTGATCCCTGTGGGATGCCACTTGTAACTGGCTTAGAGTAGGATATGGCACCCACGACTCTGACCATGTGAGTTCTATCCCTGAGCCAGTTTGCAACCCATCTTGTGACATATGGGTTGATATTTAAGCTGGTAAACTTATTTATGATACCAGAGTGGGGTATTGTGTCAAAGGCCTTTGCGAGGTCTAGGTAGGCTGTGTGGACTACCTTTCCCTCATCTAAGGCTTTGGTAACTGTTTCAAAGAAGTCAACTAGGTTTAAGAGACAAGATCTGCCCTTAACAAAGCCAAATTGGGTGGGGTCCAGTGTTTGGAGGTTCCCAATGTCTTTGTTTATGATATCCATGATGATGTGCTCCATAGCCTTGCAGACCAGGCTAGTCAGGCTTATAGGGTGATAGTTCCTGGGATCTGTTGTGAAGCCACCTTTGTAGAGCGGGATCACTGTTGCTGTACACCATTGTTTGGGTACATAACCTGTGGTAAGGCTGAGTTGGAACAGTGAATTCATGTGAAGGTTTAGTTCATTTTGGAGCTCGTGTAAGATGCAGCCTGGGATACCATCCGGTCCCATTGATGTTGTGTTTTTTACTTTGGAGAGGGCTGCTTTCACCTGTGTGTCTGTGATGTCTGGGGGACTGCATTCTTCTGGGATAGACACAGGCCATTTTGGGGGGCGGTGAAGTTTGCACTGAACCTGTCAGCCAGGATGTTGGCAATGTCTGTGGGTTCAGTGTATTTTGTGCCATTTTGCACCAGCTCAGAGCAGATCTGAGAGTTGCCACCCAAATTCTTGACGTAGCTAAAGAATGCCTTGTGATTAGCTTTAGAGTCTTTGGTGATTTTTCTTTCAAAGCTGGCTTTTGATTATTTTATGAGGGATCGAAGTTTCTTGCTAGTACTGATCAAGGATGCCTTCCCTTTTTGGGATTTTAGCTTGTCATGTAATAGTTTCCTCCTTCTGTTGTATAGCTTATTTATGGCCGGGGTCCACCAGACTGGTCTCCTGTTTTTGGAGGAGTGAGTCTTGGTTTTACTTGGAATGGCACAATCCATGCATTCCTGTAGGTGCTTATAGAGTGCATTTGTAAAAGATTCTGCGGTTTGGGTTGCATTTTCCATTAGCCCGGGGGCTTTGAAACTTTCCACCTCGGTCTTGAGAAGTGTGAAGTTTGCTTTTGAGAAATTTTTCATAGTGGTTTCCTTGGCTGTGGGTGGGGTCGGGATGTGGATGTCCATTGTGATAAGTTTATGGTCTGATCTTACCAATGAGGGATTTACCTCTGGTGTGGAACATTGAGCCCCCATGTTGGTGATGACCAAGTCCAATATGTTGTCACCTCTTGTGAGAGTGGTGACCAGTTGTTCCATGGCATTTGAGTTTATAAACTCCAGGAACCATTGGGCAAAAGAGTTGAGACTTAAGTAGGTTTTCCCAGTCAATGTTTGGGTAGTTGAAATCCCCCATTATCATGGTGTTTGGTGAGACCTTCATATTCTCCAATGTTCTCAGGAATGCCGAGTGGGGATCCTGAGACAAGGTGGGTGATCTGTAGCAGGTTATGAACTGAAAAGCAGTTTTACCTACTGTTAGTTGCACATGGATGGTCTCCGCTGCCTCGTGCAGTGCCACTATCCTGGAGGTGTGGGTATCCTTGATGAAAATGGATACTCCCCCTCCTTTAGTATTCCGGTCCAAGTTCTGGAGCCGAAAGGAATAGTATGAGTTGAATCCTGGTAGCACTGGGGTGCTCTCTGAAGCCTTGAACCAGGTTTCTGTTACTGCACAGATATCGATTTTCTCCATACTGCGGAGTGCCTCGAGTGTGTGCATCTTGAGGTTTAGACTTCTGGTGTTGAGTAGCATTACCCTTAGTTTTTTGTTTCTGGTTTTGTCTATGGAGGTGACTTTGTCTTTTGAGCCTTGCCTAAAAAAGGCACTATGGGGGTGGCAAGAGCCTTAGCCAGTATTCGAAAGCCTAAGGGTGACAGGTGCAAGCCGTCCCTGGTGAAGCAACGTGGCTTGTCGAGCATGTCATCCCAGGCTGACAGACACTGGATCCCCTTTAAATGACACCAATAGCTTAGCCAATTGTTAAAATTGATCATTTTGTCTTTATACTGTGGCATCATTTTTGGTGAGGGCAATATGCTACTCAGGGTCAGGGTCATACCAGCCTGGGCTACATGATCAGAGAGATCCTCTATATCTCTTTTCATGTAGTCCATGGAGGTACATCTCAGGTCATTCACATCAACATGGACAATGACAGAGTCATATTTGTACCTGCTGTGGAATGACCTGAGTGCCTGTGTTATGTGGTGGATCCTGGCTCCCGACAGGCAGCTTACAGTGACCTTCTCCTTGTTCAGTCTGGTGAGTGGGACGTCGGTGTGCCTGACAATAGAGTCTCCAATTACTACTGTATTAGGTGTGTTATTTAGCCTTAGGGGCTGCGACTGTGTGGCACACTGTCTTCGTGAAATATGTGAGATGTGAAAGTTGTTGTGGGGTAACGGTTGCTTGGATGTCTGCTTTGGAGGTCTCTGCTGCTTTGGCAGATTTTTATTTAGAGCCTCCGAGTATGTTTTTGTGAGTTTATGTGTCTTGTTTGCTGGTGCGTTTGGTCTATGTGAGACTGGTTGTGTGGTGCGAGTGGTTTCCTTCTCCTCCTGACTGACTGTGCCAGTCTTAGGTTGAGAGAGCTCGGCCTACAGTTTGGCTGTATAGTTGCATCTCTCGCAAATATTTGAGTTTGTTGGAAGAAGGAGAGGGTTGTCTGTGTACATAAGGCAATTGTAACATTGCCTCAAGATTCCCAGATTTACCAGCTGGACTGGAGAGTATACCTGAAACTGTGCTTTGGACATACCTGGATAGTTTAAAGAACTGGTTTATTGATTGTCCAGAATGGACGAATAGGAAACCTTGTACTTCTGGATAGTATAAGGGGGTGTAGTGCTAAAGTCTGTTAGTGCTTACTGAGAAATTTGAGCAAGTGCTGGGCTGTAGAAAGAAGGTTGAGTGCTTACTTTGAGAGTTTGGCTAGTTCTAAGGGAAAAATTGAAAGCAGACTTTGTGGAGCCGGGAATTGTTAAAAACTGCTTAAACGGCACTGTGTGACATTGCGTGATGTGCAAAATCGCGCAAAACCACTCTAAAGCAGGTTTTAAGGCAGGGAGTTTGAAAGAGATAGGAAATGGCCCAAAACAGCCAATAAGCTACTAGTTACTGGGCTGAGACCACTCCTCCAGGCACAGATAGGCTGCTCAGAGCTCCCCACTCTCACTGGTGAACAAAGAAGCTTCCTCCTATCCAAGTAAGGACATGGGCTACACAGGAAATATGACACAGCCTAGAATTCAGCAAGACCTGAAAACTGGACTATTCTAGTTCAGAAAAGGTGGGAAACAAGGATTTTTTTGTTTTTTTTTTTCTTTTTTTTCACTTATACAACAGAAACTAGGCACAGGAATACAGTAAATGCTTTAGATCGGCTAGCACACTTGAATGTGTAGCCTACAACAATTAAACAAGGCCAAAACAACTTTTAAAGTGCAAAACACAAAAAAAAATGCAGAAAAAAACTTTGCAGAACTCAGATAGTTAGAAAACTCACTTTTCGGTGAGACTAAACAGTCGCTGGTAGGAAAGTAGAAAAAAAGGACTTATAATCTGTCAAAGTCTCTCTTTCACTCTCTGCTGCTTGTAGAACTCTGCAGGACACCACGAGGAGCTGTGCTGACTCTGTTACAAGCGCAAAACCATGCTAAAGCGGGTTTTAAGGCAGGGAGTTTGAAAGAGATAGGAAATGGCCCAAAACGGCCAATAAGCTACTAGTTAATGGGCTGAGACCACTCCTCCAGAGACAGATAGGCTGCTCAGAGCTCCCCACTCTCACATGGGCAAAGCAGGAACTATGACACAGCACAGAATTCAGCAAGACCTGAAAACTGGACTATTCTAGTTCAGAAAAGGCGGGAAACAAGGATATTTTTTGTTTTTTTTTTCTTTTTTTTCACTTATACAACAGAAACTAGGCACAGGAATACAGTAAATGCTTTAGATCGGCTAGCGCACTTGAGTGTATTGCCTACAACAATTAAACAAGACAAAAACAACTTTTAAAGTGCAAAACACAAAAAATGCAGAAAATGCAGAAAAACAAACTGCAGAACTCAGATAGAAAATTCGCTTTTCGGCAAGATTAAACAGTCGCTGGTAGGAAAGTAGAAAAAAAGAACTTATAATCTGTTAAAGTCTCTCTTTCGCTCTCTGCTGCTTGTAGAACTCTGCAGGACACCACGAGGAGCTGTGCTGAGTCTGTTACAAGTGTAAAACCGCGCTAAAGTGGGTTTTAAGGCAGGGAGTTTGAAAGAGATAGGAAATGGCCCAAAACGGCCAATAAGCTACTAGTTACTGGGCTGAGACCAATACTCCAGGGACAGATAGGCTGCTCAGAGCTCCCCACTCTCACTGGTGAACAAAGAAGCTTCCGCCTATCCAAGTAAGGATATGGGCAACACAGGAACTATGACACAGCCTAGAATTCAGCAAGACCTGAAAACTGGACTATTCTAGTTCAGAAAAGGCAGGAAACAAGGATATTTTTTTTGTTTTTTTTTTCTTTTTTTTCACTTATACAACAGAAACTAGGCACAGGAATACAGTAAATGCTTTAGATCGGCTAGCGCACTTGAGTGTGTAGCCTACAACAATTAAACAAGGCAAAAACAACTTTTAAAGTGCAAAACACAAAAAAATGCAGAAAATGCAGAAAAACAAACTTTGCAGAACTCAGATAGAAAATTCGCTTTTCGGCGAGATTAAACAGTCGCTGGTAGGAAAGTAGAAAAAAAGAACTTATAATCTGTTAAAGTCTCTCTTTCGCTCTCTGCTGCTTGTAGAACTCTGCAGGACACCACGAGGAGCTGTGCTGAGTCTGTTACAAGTGTAAAACCGCGCTAAAGCGGGTTTTAAGGCAGGGAGTTTGAAAGAGATAGGAAATGGCCCAAAACGGCCAATAAGCTAATAGTTACTGGGCTGAGACCAATACTCCAGGGACAGATAGGCTGCTCAGAGCTCCCCACTCTCACTGGTGAACAAAGAAGCTTCCTCCTATCCAAGTAAGGATATGGGCAACACAGGAACTATGACACAGCCTAGAATTCAGCAAGACCTGAAAACTGGACTATTCTAGTTCAGAAAAGCCGGGAAACAAGGATATATATTTTTTTCTATTTTTTTTCACTTACACAACAGAAACCAGGCACAGGAATACAGTAACTGCTTTAGATCAGCTAGCGCACTTGAGTGTGTAGCCTACAACAATTAAACAAGGCAAAAACAACTTTTAAAGTGCAAAACACAAAAAAAATGCAGAAAAACAAACTTTGCAGAACTCAGATAGTTAGAAAACTCACTTTTCAGTGAGACTAAACAGTCGCTGGTAGGAAATTAGAAAAAAAAGTACTTATTATCTGTTAAAGTCTCTTTCGCTCTCTGCTGCTTGTAGATCTCTGCAGGACACCACGAGGAGCTGTGCTGAGTCTGTTACAAGTGCAAAATCGCGCTAAAGCGGGTTTTAAGGCAGGGAGTTTGAAAGAGATAGGAAATGGCCCAAAACAGCAAATAAGCTACTAGTTACTGGGCTGAGACCACTTCTCCAGGGACAGATAGGCTGCTCAGAGCTCCCCACTCTCACTGGTGAACAAAGAAGCTTCCGCCTATCCAAGTAAGGATATGGGCAACACAGGAACTATGACACAGCCTAGAATTCAGCAAGACCTGAAAACTGGACTATTCGAGTTCAGAAAAGGCAGGAAACAAGGATATTTTTTTTGGTTTTTTTTCTTTTTTTTCACTTATACAACAGAAACTAGGCACAGGAATACAGTAAATGCTTTAGATCAGCTAGCGCACTTGAGTGTGTAGCCTACAACAATTAAACAAGGCAAAAACAACTTTTAAAGTGCAAAACACAAAAAAATGCAGAAAATGCAGAAAAACAAACTTTGCAGAACTCAGATAGAAAATTCGCTTTTCGGCGAGATTAAACAGTCGCTGGTAGGAAAGTAGAAAAAAAGAACTTATAATCTGTTAAAGTCTCTCTTTCGCTCTCTGCTGCTTGTAGAACTCTGCAGGACACCACGAGGAGCTGTGCTGAGTCTGTTACAAGTGTAAAACCGCGCTAAAGCAGGTTTTAAGGCAGGGAGTTTGAAAGAGATAGGAAATGGCCCAAAACGGCCAATAAGCTACTAGTTACTGGGCTGAGACCAATACTCCAGGGACAGATAGGCTTCTCAGAGCTCCCCACTCTCACTGGTGAACAAAGAAGCTTCCTCCTATCCAAGTAAGGATATGGGCAACACAGGAACTATGACACAGCCTAGAATTCAGCAAGACCTGAAAACTGGACTATTCTAGTTCAGAAATGGTGGGTAACAAGGATATTTTTTTTTTCTATTTTTTTCACTTATACAACAGAAACTATGCACAGGAATACAATAAATGCTTTAGATCGGCTAGCACACTTGAGTGTGTAACCTACAACAATTAAACAAGGCAAAAACAACTTTTAAAGTACAAAACACAAAACAAAATGCAGAAAAATGCAGAAAAACAAACTTTGCAGAACTCAGATAGTTAGAAAACTCGCTTTTCGGCGAGACTAAACAGTCGCTGGTCGGAAAGTAGAAAAAAAGTACTTATAATCTGTTAAAGTCTTTCTTTCACTCTCTGCTGCTTGTAGAACTCTGCAGGACACCACAAGGAGCTGTGCTGAGTCTGTTAGGTGTTGGATGGCATGGACTGTCATGCATGCCCACATTGAACTATATCATCACCTACAGGTGTACCTCTTCCAAACTGGGATTGAAAGAGAGGTAACAGCTGGAGAGGTTCACCAAACAGGAGACAGATATTATACGACAGGTCCTACACACACATGCCAGTGATATCCTTGAAAAGGGTAAAGAAGGCAATGCCTTGCAGTACCAGCTATGGCAGGAACTATTGTAGGACATCAATACTGTCTGCGGTCTTCATAGTATGATGTAACAGACATATTGCAAGATCACTGATATGTTTCTAGATGCCAAGACCAAGGTGCAGGAAAGTGATAGGGACAGGGTGACCACAGCGAGTGAACTCACGGCATACAGACATCTCAAAGATATGAAGAAATGTCTGGTATTCCCTAACAGGGTAAGTGAGAAAAGCTTTATATCAGGTAATGGATTGGATGTGGGAGCTGGGTTGGTGACAACTGTATAAGTATCAGTAGGGGATATGCCTGATGAGAAGCGGCTTGTGCCATTTCTGTAGAGCATTACCTAGTACCACTGCAATGTTTACTCAGATGTGTATATCTGCATTTATGTCAACCAAGTACATCAACACCACAGCAGAATGAACCTGCACCACAAGATATGACTGCTCAAATATTTGTAGCAGATGCCACAGGTGGCTAATGGCATGTGCCATTCCTGTTGGACACGAACTTGCATCTCTGCACACTTTACAAACTAACATCTACATTTCTGTCAACAAGGGACATTAGTGCTACATCAGAGACAGCCTGCACCTCAAGATATGTATGTGCCCATAAACTAGGTACTGTGCTGACATGTAGCAGTCTATGTGCTGCATGGTGGTGGAAATCACAATATGTACCAGTATTGCCATTTGTATGTTATTTGTAATGCATTCATAGTTTTCACTGAGAGAGGATCCAAGACAATGGGTCAGTACATGCCTGATATCAGTGAGTCTTTCGAAGGTGCTGTTAATGAAAGTATGCATGTGGCACAATCAGAGGAAATACCGGCACTATTAGCAACTCTAATGGTGGACTGCATATAGCTTAAGGGGCCACAGAGGTCCAGGATAAACCTTTGGCATCACCTGTGGTTCATAGCTTCATAGGTAGATTCTAGGCTATTGGCACAAAGGCCTATGTAAGCCTAGCCAACAAGGTTCCCTGGCTTACGCCACCCAAGAAAGTTATTTTCCTGTGCCACTGTTGAGCAGAGACACAGAAGTGATCCCCGGGGTGTATTTCCTATTTCCCATCCACTCATCAAGATTTTTCTTGAAGAGTGCTAATGAAGAACTTTGCTTGACATGGATGGGTAGCCTGTTCCAGAGTATGGGAAGTCTCTGGGACAGGAATCTATCCCTCCAGTGTGTCCTGTTTATTGTGGTGACTAGGTTTAGGTCCCTAGAGCATGTAGCTCAGAGGGATTGGGATTTCTTTAGGTGTAGCATGTCCAACAGCTCTGGGTTTGACATAGCTTTATATGTTAGGCAGAGATCACCTCAGAGTAGGTGATATGCTATGGAGTAAAGCTGTAGTTTTTTGAGGCGATCAGTGTAGGGCATTTATTTAAGGCCATAATCCTCTTTGTGAGGTAATTCTGTGCCCTTTCCAGCTGCTGCAGATGTCTTGTGAGGAACATTCCAAAAGGGGCGTTGTACTCTATAATGGGTTTAATGAGTGTCGAGTAGAGGGGAACAATGACCTCTTTTTTCCTGGATGAGAACCCTTTTATGATGAGGTGTGCCACGTAGAAGGACTTCCTGACTACTGTGGCAATGTGACTATCAAAGGAGAGACTACTGTCCACCTGGGTCCCAAGGTCTCTTATCACACATTCTGTGTTAAGTAGATTGCTGCCTATGTGGTAGTTCATGGGTACAGAGTTTTTACCAAAGGGGATGACACTGCACTTTTTTGCACTGAGCTTGAGGCTATGGCTCTGACACCAGGCATTTGTCTCAGCGAGGCCCTTCTGTAGGATGTCCACATCATTTGGGCCTTGACTATGGCTCCTAGTTTGCAATCATCTGTGAACTTCGTTAGCCAGAGGCCTTCTGTGTTAGCCTGTACTTCAGAGAAGTAGATACCAAACAGGAGAGGTCCCAGGATGGAACCCTATGGTACTCCACTTGTCACTGCTTTGAGGTCAGATTTGGAGTCTGCAACTTTTACAGTGTGGGTTCTCTCAGTGAGCCAGTTGGCAACCCATCTTGTGACATAGGGATTTATACCTAGTTTAGTGAGTTTAGCTATAATTCCAGAATGGGGGATGGTGTTGAAAGCCTTGGCGAGGTCAAGATAGGCTGTGTGAACCACCTTACCCTCATCTACGGCTTTGGTGACTGCCTCAAAGAAGTTGATCAGGTTCAAAAGGCATGATCTGCCTTTCACAAACCCGAACTGGGTGGGATCCAGAATTTGGAGGTTACCAATGTCTTTGTTTATGAGTTCCATGATGATACATTCCATGGCCTTGCCGAGAGACTCATCAGGCTAATAGGTCGATAGTTCCTGGGATCAGTGGTGGCTCCCCCTTTGTGGAGTGGGATAACTGTTGCTGTGCACCATTCAGTGAGCACAAAGCCTGATGCGAGGCTATTACTGAACATCGTGCTTAAGTGGGGAGCCAGTTTGTTCTGAAGTTTGTGTAAAACACAGCCTGGGATGTTGTCCGGTCCCATGGATGCTGTGTTTTTGGCTTTAGAGAGTGCAGCTTTTACCTGCGTAGTTATGATTACAGGGACTCTGCATTCTTCCTGTATAGATATGGGCCCTTTAGGGGGTGAGGGGGGTAAAGTTAGCACTGAACCTATCTGCCAGGATGTTAGCAATATCAGTTGGTTCTGTAATTTTCGTGCCTTTGTGCTGTAACTCAGAGCAGATCTGGGTGTTGCCATTGAGATTCTTAACATAGCTATAGAATTCTTTGTGGTTGTCCTTAGAATAAGTGGCAATTTTGTTTTCGTAGTTAGCTTTAGAGGATCTTATAAGGGATCTCAGCTTCTTACTGAGACTGACCAGGGAGCTCCTCCACTCATGGGATTTTACTCTCTTTTGCAACAGTTTCTTTCTTCTGTTGTACAGTTTGTTTATGGCAGGGGACCACCAGATTGGCTTCCTTTTTTTGGAGGATAGTGTCTTGGTTCTGTTTGGGATAGCACGATCCATGCACTCATGTAAGTGCTTATAGAGTGCATTTGTGTAGGATTCAGCAGTTGTAACTGTATTGTCCATCTGCATGGGTGTCATGAAGTTCATCACTTCTGTCTTAAGAAGCATGAAGTTGGCTTTGGAGAAATTTTTTACCATGGTTTCCTTAATAGGGAGTGGGGGTGGGATGTGGATATCAAGGGTGATTAGCTTATGGTCGGGTCAGAACAACTAGGAGTTGACTTCAGGTGTAGAACACCGGTCACTCATGTTGGTAATGACTAGGTCTAGGATACTGTTGCCCCTGGTGGGGGTGTGGATAAGTTGATCCAGGGCATTGGAGTTTATGAATTCCAGAAAGTTAGCATAGGTAGTTCCTTCCATGTCAGCTCCACCCCTGATACACAGTCAGCACCATCACAGACAGCATCAGAAGACTGCTTTGCCTCCAAGGTGTGCACACAGACCACTGGGGAGGAGCATGTATGTACACATCACTGCATGACTCCAGAATATTCCCTGACCTGGCATTACTGTTGGCATCAGTTAGCAGACATGTAGGTCTATGATCCAGCCAGAGCCAGCCAGTAATCAAACCATGTCAGTAATGCTAAGTGTGCTGCATGGCCTGCATGAAGACTTGCAATCATTGCAGGAACTGTAGGACATTCAGCAACGTATCCAGAATAATACAGTGTATAGGGACCAGGAGCAGATATGACTGGTTAAGAGCAGTGGTGGCCAAGTTAGCATCAATCAGTTCACTGCCATGGTCATACTAGGGGATGGATGCACACTGAAGGATTGCATACCAAGGTTAAACAGATGGTGCATAGCATTTTAGAGATGATTGCAGTGTCCACACTGTCCATACCTGTCTCTAAACCTGGCCATGGATGGTCTCCTGGGCATGGTCAATGTTTTTTCCAGTTCCACTGTGGTGTCCACCATTGGTCATGGATACTCTCATGGTTTTGTTTGATGGTCTTCTGACTCAACTATGGGTACATGCCCCCCAGGTAAGCCACTCAAGGTTGCATAGTTCCACATCAGACCACCCCCCTGTAGCCTTACCTTGAGTAATATCTACCCATGCCTGAATACAGAGTCAAAGATGCCATTATTCTGACAGAACACAACAGCAGAGCCATTATGATATTTCTCTATACACATTCAAAATGCTGCATCATTCCCCTGGACAAGCTGCCTTCAGTCTTGAGATTGCCAGGCCATGTGGTACACCCAGCATGTGTTCCACCCATCAAAGCTCCACTCATTACTGCCATTACTGGAGAAGGTGACCCCTGACATCCTCCAACCTTTTGGTCATGTTCATAATTAGTACAGATTCCACCCATGACCTCTCTAAACAGGCTAGCATTACTGTATCCTGTCACTATGCCCCCACCTGTGCAACCACTAATGGCTATGACCTGCCTACCCCTCCTGCTTATGTACATATGACAATGTGTGATGCACAACATGGCCAGTCAATGCACTGTAAGGTATAGTCTGTGAGTGTTGATACATGCATCAGTTTTATTCTGTGTTGTCTTGTCACACTCACGGACACAACATCACCTCTTTGCCTGTAACATGATATATTACTCCCACTTTTGCTTTGCATAACGGCTTTCTACAGCTGGTTCTTCCAATGAGTGCTCACATGGTTCTTCCCTCACCTCTGCCAAAGGTATGAAAGCAAGCTCTGTGGCTTCCCTTAGCAGCAAATGTTTTTATAGCATCATGCTCTGTAGCAAGAAACAGGCTACAAATGTCTTGCAGTAATACTTTGGGTCACACTTCAATGTGTCACCAGATGTACACAGGCAATGAAAGCAGGCCTTCAGAAGTCCAAGCACATATTCAATGATGTTACATGCTTGCAACGCCGCAGTGCTACACACTGTCTCAGCCATGGTCCAGGGCCTGCTAATAGGGGGTCATCAGCCATGGCTTCAAAGCTTATCCAGCATCACCTGCAACAAACAACACAAGACACCATTATGAGTGGTGTGCTGCCTACATTCACAGGACAAGACTTTCATTACCTTTATAGGTGTCAGTCTGTGCACCTACCAACTAGATAGCCTTGTGGAAAGTCACCTTGCATGAAATGCTGCTATAGTTAGCATGTTTGCCAGTTGTCACAATCATGGCAACTGGTTGGATGATGCATACATGTTGCATGTAATGCCATGAACGTTCAATGCCATCTGGAAGATGGTGGGGTGGAAGCCCTTCTGTTTTATATATTGAACACTGTGTGAGTTCTTGCTAGCAACAAGGATGCAATCAATAATCTTCAAGACCTCAGGAAAACAGGCTAAATCATTGAATGCCTACATAGTAGTGTCTCTCTCCTCTGCTTTCCTTGAAACCAAATAAACTCCTTCATATGCTGCAACATCATTTCAAGGAGTTGGTGTAGGATTCATGAGATCACTACCTATGAAACTCCTAATGTGTCCCCTATCAGACACTGAAAACTCCCTATAGCAATGATGAATAATATTATATTTATGTCCATTGGAATAGGTGGTCTATGCCTCTTCCTTGATTCTGTGAGAGGACACCACTTCTACTAGTTCCCATGTGATGCCTTTGTTCACACAATGGAGGTCAACTATGTCACAGTTTTGGAAGTAATGAAATGTCAGCTGCTGATAAGACTCTAATGCAACATGGATGGTGGTGGCACACAACATCACAGACACTGGCTTCCAAGGTGGCCACTGATGCATGTTGACCAGCTAAAGCAGATGCTTCTCTTAGCACTTAGCATGAGTGAAAATACTCGTATACCAAAAAATGATGTTGTTAAGATAAGCTGCTCACAGCATCACATCACACTAATTTTATACATTTCTAAATCACACTGTCATATTTGACTTAATCATTTACATGAATGACTGTTCTCATTAGTTTATGGACACTCATTTACATGTCATTATGCATTCTTTTGAATGTGATGTATACTGTGTTATTTTCCATCTAGTAAGGTTGAGCTACATTGATTTCTGAATCACCCTCTCACTGTCTATTATTGCTCACCATGCTATTTAATTTCATACAGATATTGTCTCTGAATGCCCCCAGTCTTTATTATGCATATTTTCAACATGTTTGGTAGAGTACATTCAGTCAGATGAACTCAACAAATGTGAATTTGTGTCTCCATTTCAACCTGAGCATTGAGTTCCTCAATTTAAAATTCAACAATATGTATTCTACATCTTAAAAGTAATGTAGCCAGGTACAACTTCAAATTTCTGCCCTAGCCCATAAACAAATATGAAAACTATAAAAACAAATGTTTTGGCAAGGACTGACTCATTACTGTAAATGTTTACTCAATGCCTATAAAACCATGTGCACTATTGTTAGATGAATCCTGTCACCAGGACACACACACACACACACACACACACACACACACACACACACACACACACACACACACACACACACACAAACACATAAATAACCCATAAGTATAAATGCATTGTTCTGCTCCTACAAGTTGACAATACTCACCCATTATACTCACTCTTTTGGTGTCCTTACATGTGAGGCTAATATATTTTATATACACATTTTATTACTTTATTAGATCCCCTTCAGATTGTCAAATGGCTTTAACGTCAAACCATGGATCACCGAGATGAAAACAGCGTTTTTTTAGAACATCAAACCATTTGCATGGAGATCGCCGTAGGGAAAAATTCCCATTCACTTCAATGTAAGTGTGATCTTGGAGTTGGTATACTTAAATAGCAGGGGGTGTGGGGGTGTGGTGGAGTGCAGTCCCCCTGCTGCAGCAAAACCAAAAGTTTTTTTTTTTAAATTTAGGTTTCGATGTTCCAAGATTTCGACGTTCCGAGGTTTCATTCATATGGTCTCAGCCATATGCAGTTCGATGTTCTGGCAGTTTGACAACTTGAAGTAGACCCACTTTATTTAGGGGACTGAAATATGTCTACCATGTGCATGTTGGAAGCACAGAGATAAGGCTGGTAAAATAATCTATCAACTCTCCTTTTCCACTATGATAAAATATAACTTTTATTAGGTTAATTCATTCATGTAACAAAGTTAAAGACAACTAATGAAAAACTCCTGGCATTTCATCACTATAGAATCGTCACCAAGTGAAGACTTATGTATTAGTGCTGTATTTTAAATATCTATAAAGTCATGTATTGATTGTAGCTACAAAAGTATAGCTAGGAACTTCACAGAGGTATTGCGAACATGTTATTAAGAATGTAACAAGCTGACAGATTTTAAAAACTTTGTGCAGAGTACTTTTTTAGGTATGATGGGAGAGAAAATTGTTGTAACAAAGGAAATGACTGTCTTGGGCTGGGATATAGACACTGAATTGCCCAGACAGAATAAGGTTTTACTAAGTTAATGCAACTGTCTACCAAAATGCAATTACTAAAAAAAGGAAATAAAAATCTAAACCAAGTCTAACTTAAGTACTGGATACTGTAGAAAAGATAAAAGAATTGGAGTTGAGATCTTGAGGAAATGGAAGGTGGAAAATATTTAGAAACAAAAGGAATCTGCGGAAACAATGCATGCAGAATATTATTCAGGAGGAGGAAGGGTGAAATTTAAGGGAAATGAGCAAGCTATGAAATGTTGGAGTGAATGAAATTGTTAAAAAGAAATCATACATGTATACTACCTAAAGATTACAAAGGAAATATTATTATGCTTTGTTTTCTTTTCTGTTACTGTATTTGCATCCTAAGTCACATTTTAAAAATGTCATGTTAAATAAAGATATTTAAAATAAATATTCTAACTAGAAATGTATATATGCTTATATATGAACATTAGCTATCCACCTCTGATTAATAACATGCCTCTTCCCTTCTAACTGAAAAAATAATCCGAGCTAAATATAGTTTCTTTCTTTTTCTTTCTTGCCCTTGAAGAAAAGCTGTGCATGTGTTTCAGCATACATCAGAGCTGTTTAATGACATAGACAGCCACCCACCCAATACAAACCTCAGCCTCCACCTTTTGAAGCAACACATTTGACCTCCACAGACAACCTTCCCATAACCAGACAATCTCATTTTGAAATCCCACCTACTTTTAATTATAAACATTTTACAACCGCTCTGTGGAAAAATCTGTCTTGTAAGCCTGGTTGTTTGTACTCCGGCTGCCCATAATGCTTCTTTAACACTAAACATTTATTTCTTTAACAGATGCCATCTCAAACACCTTTTATATTAATGAGGTATATGTAAGTGATTGAGTCATCTCTTTCTCTCGTTCTCTTTCTATCTTTCTCTCTTCCCCTCATTTCCTGTCACTCGTTGACTCATACCTAATAACAGTTCAGACTTTCTCTCCTTGTCTTTTCCTGCCTGTCCTAAACTTTTTATGCTGACATCCTCTGATCCAGTTCCATTTTCTTAACATTCTTAATTTGAAGGAGCATCTAAAACAAATCAAGTGTTTGCTGTAGGTCCTACCCTTCTTGACAGTCGATAGGCAGGGTTGTCTAATGTAAACAAAGGAAATCTTTCCAAGTCTCATTTTTATGATCAAGGCCTGGACAACAAGCACACATCTGATATGTCTCACCATACCGTCTATCATCAGGACAATAAAGCTTGCTGTAAGTGGAAGAAAATATTCAAGCAGTCCACACAAGCATCCTTATTTGTCTTGCGGCCTCATATGAAGTGCTTCTATTATTACATTTGTAAAGAATTCCAGTATCACAAGCAGTACTGTCGCTGTAACCTTTGTCTATACTTTGTGTGTAATAAGGACTGAATGCTCCCTTGTGAGATCACTTTGGCTGGCTGTAGAATGACTGAAGTATGCTTCAAAGTATTCAGCAGACTGAAAGAGCAGTTTCACACTCTCACCTGTGGTTAAGATAGTGGGAAGGGAGGCATTTCTTAAGCTTTAAATAATCTATCCTAGAAGCTTCATCCTTGGAGTTGCTATATAAAGGGGGTGCATTCTAGTTAAATATATATTCAAATATATAATGTATATATAGATCTACGACAACTCGTCAACTGCTTATAAAGTTGGCATCCAGAATATTGACATCAAAATGTCAAACCATGGTATATTGACACGCACTGAGCATACTCTGAGGATTCCCCCAGAACAGGCTAAACTCACATACCCCCTGCTAATTAAATATACTATCTCAGAGATTGCACAATCCCCAGAGAAAGGAAATATTCCCCTACCTGGGGATTGTCAGTCTTGTGCCCATGTTGACCACCCATGTCTACCCACCAAATGGTGTCGACCAAACAGGCATCAACATTGTGCATGTTTGGCCAGTAGTTCTGGAGCCATAGGCATATACACACACACACACAAGCATGAATGCGGGCACACACACACACAGACACACACACACATTTGTGTGTGTGTGTTTGTGTGTGTGTGTGTGTGTGTGTGTGTGTGTGTGTGTGTGTGTGTGTGTGTGTGTGTGTGTGTGTGAGAGAGAATATAGAATATATTTTTTTCATTCTAGTTAGTTTGTTAATAGTTTTAGTGTATTGAGTCAAGTCAAACTGTCTTGTAGTCTAGCAAGTTTGTGCATTAGCTCAGTGCAATCTGGTTTCTAGATTTTGATGGACACACAGACAAATAAATGCCCAACCCCATGCCACAAGGTTATATCTATGATACTCATTGATTTTAGAATAAGTAATAAATTCTGAATAAAAATCATATAAATCATTGGACTGACAAGAGGTATTATAATTTCTGGTACTATAATCATATAGTCACATCCTCTGGAAGGCCTGTTATAGCAAAGTTCTATCTTCCTTCATGTTATTCCACTTAAAAGAGACACTTTCTGTAGTGTTTTAAGGATGAAAAAGTACAGTTGTGTACACTTACCATAAATGTAGATGATCGAGTGTATTCACTGTTGTAGTCATCACATTTGGGTTATCCTGCCAGGGGTAGCCCTCAGTCAGCCCAATTACCAGAGGCTTAGTATTTCTGCATCAGTTGCTGTTGCTCCAGGACTGACGTCAGGTCATCAGTGGTATAAAATCAGGCAGCCAACGCCATTACATCAGTTTTTCTTGCCCTAACTGTCAGGAGCCCCCCACATAGAGAGCTAGGTTATGGTGGAAGAACACCACCAGTACAAAGTAAATACCAAAAAATCCTTGTAAGGAGAGAGGAAGAGAGAGAGAGAGAGACAGAGAGAGACCAGGGGGGTGGAGGGAGGGAAACCAGGACTGCAGCAGTGAATACACTCGAACATCTACATTTATGGTAAGTGTACACAACTGTACTGTGTTCTTCATGTTTCACTGTTGCAGTCATCACATTTGGGTTGATTCCCAAAGCTGAAGAAAAGGATGGAGGCAGTCAAGAAGACTGTGGGCTGGCTAGGATGCCCAGCAAGACTGCGGTGGCAAAGCCTGCCCTGGATTTGGAGAAGATAGGCAGGTGTTAATGCTTGGTGAAGGTATGAACAGATGTCCATGATGCAGCCTCCAGGAGGTCCCTGGTGGGGTCCGCTCTGAGAAAGGCTGCAGAGGTGGAGGTTGCTCTGGTGGAATGTGTCCTGACCCCCTTTGGGAGTGGTTTCCCATGCTGTCTGTAGCAGAAATGGATGCAGTGTGCTATCCATTTGGAGATTGTTTGTTTGGATATAGCCTTGCCCTCTGCTCCTGCTGCGAAGCTGACTAGCAACTGATCAGTTTTTCGGAAGGATTTAGTCCTGTCCAGATAGAATCTGAGTTGTCTGTGCACATCCAGAGAGTGCAGAATCCTTTCCCCTTGTTTTGTGGATTAGGGAAAAAGGTGGGAAAATGTATGGATTGGTTGAGAGCCACACTGGACACTACTTTAGGCATGAAAGATGGATTAGTCCTGAGTGCGACTCTGTCAGCATGGAAAATGATGAAGCCATGAGTGCTTGTAGCTCTGATACTCTTCTAGCTGAAGTGATGGCCATAAGCAAGGCTGTTTTCCAAGAGATAAATTTTAACTCTGCTGAAGCTGCAGGTTCAAAGGGGGGTAGGGTGAGCTTTTCCAACACAAAGTTAAGGTCCCAAGCTGGGATAGGAGCTCTTCTGGGTGGCCTTAAGTTGTTAGCCCCTCTTAGGAACTGTTTGATGAGAGGGTGTGCGAAGAGAGGAGGCTCTGTGCTGTAATGAGCAGAGATGGCCGAGGCATGAATTTTAATAGAAGAGAAGGATAGACCCCTGTGTAGTAGGTCTGCCAGGTAATCCAGGATAAGAGGTAGGGAGGGCTGTGCCATTCTGGCTCCTTTAGCCTGGATCCAGGTGCAAAACCTTTTCCACTTGTCAGCATAGTATTTCCTAGTGCTGGGGCATCTGGTCTCACTTATGACATCTAGGACTTATTTGCTTAGGCTGGCAGCTTGAGGGGTGGTCAGAAAATATGCCAGGCTGCCAGGTTAATGGTCTGCAATTGGGGATGCATGAATTCTCCATTCCTCTGGGTCAGGAGTGTAGGGATCTAAGGTAGGTGCCAAGGTGCCTGGGCTGACAGGCTGTACAGCAGTGGGTACCAGTGCTGGCATGGCTAGTCTAGGGCAATCAGTATTGCCCTGGGTTTTTCCTCCCTTATTTTGAGCAGTACCCTTGATATGAGTGGTAGAGGAGCAAATGCATAGAGCGAGAGCTTTACCCACTGGAAGGGTAGAGCATCCACTTTCCAGGCCTTGCTGTGAGGTTCCCTGGTGCAGAATTTTCTGAGCTGATGATTGGAGTGGGAGGTAAAGAGATCAACCTTCGGGGTGCCCCATTTCTGGGTTACAAGGGTGAAGGTTCTGTGGTCTAGCTGCCACTTGTGTAGGTCTAGCAGGTTTCTGCTTAAGTTGTCTGCCAGAGAGTTTAGAGAGCCTGGCAGGAATTGTGCTAGCAGGTGTAGCTGCATGGCCGAGGCCATGTGCCAAAGGGTCATGGTGAGCTGCAGAGAGGATAAGAGTGAGTCCCTCCCTGCTTGTTGATATACTACATCACTGTGGTGTTGTCTGTTTTGATCACTAGAGGCCCCAGGGAGAGTAGGGGTCTGAAGGTTGTCAGGGCATGCTGGACAGCTAACATCTCTTTTTGGTTGATGTGCAGATGTATTTGATTTGGGCTCCAGTGGCCCTGAATGTACCTGCCATCCAGGTGTGCATCCCAGGCATAGTCTGATGCATCTGTGGTGAGGGTCTGGGCGGCATGGGGTTGTGAGAAGGGAAGTCCCTTGTTGTGGTTGCAAGCTGCTGCCCACCAAAGAAAATCTTTCCTTAGACAAGGTATCATTGGTATGAGAGTTTCCAGGTCTTGAGAGTGTTGACACCAAAGGCTTTTTAGGTACCATTGTAGTTTCCTCATATGCAGTCTGCCATATGGAATGAGTTGGATGCAGGAGGCCATGAACCCTAGTGCTTGCAGGATTTTCCTTGCAGTTAACTGGGTTCTGGTGGCTAGTTGAGAGAAGTAGCCTGTCAAGTAGGCTTGTTTTTCTGGAGTAAGGAATGCCATCTGGGATGCTGTGTCCAGGCTTGCTCCCAGGAATAACATTTTTTGTATGGGGTCTAGTTTTGATTTCTTTTCATTGATAGTATACCCCAGGGAGGTCAGTAGGTCCTTTAGAAAAGTCATGTGCTGTAACAGCTTTTCCTGACTGTCTGCCTAAATCAGGCAATCGTCTATGGATGGGTAAATTTGAATATTTCTTTGTCTGCAAAAAGCAATGGTGGGAGCCAGGCATTTTGTGAAAACTCTGGGAGCAGTGGATAAGCCAAAGGGAAGCGCAGAGAACTGAAACCTCTTCAGACGATCTTTAAATACTGTAGCTGACAAGGGTAAATGGATGAAGAGACATTGCATATTTTATAACCTTCATACTAAAATGTTTAGAATTTCTACAATAAAAATGAAATGATATCAATGCAAACAGGGCTGTGAGGGAGAATACTTGGAAAGATTAACACCACCTAGGTACGACCACAGTTACGGGAGCTCAACCCATAGAATGTGTCTCATCTACAGGTCACTTAATTGGTTCAATAGCATTGTAAGATAGTGTATCTTAGAAAAAGGGGGAAAATAAGAAACTTCTATGGTTCTGGAAGGAAGAAGCCCTTGGTTTTAGGGACAGAATGCAACAACAAAAACATTTTTACCAATATTTGATAACGGTAATACCTGCAAAAGTGGGAGGATTATTACAGTCAGAAATTGAAGAAACATGCTTTTATCATTTCCTCCCAGAATGACATGAAGAAGGCAGCTGTGCTGAAATTACTTTTTTTCCAGCCATGGCACATTATTCCCACAATTCTCTACCACATCATCCAGTTTTGCACTTCCATTTCCTTCACTATCTTGTCTCTGGTGATTTAAAATTTAGTGCCTTGAATCCAGGCTTTATTTTACTGTTTATGAGGCAACTGCTTATTTTTAAATGCCCTCTCCCTTTACTTTTTACTACATTTTCACTGAGTAACTGTAAATAAACAAAACAAACAATAGCTAGAAGGGATACATCCATGAGGGTGGAAGGATAGGGATCTGACAGAGCAGGAAAAATAGTAAAGTTTTCACTTATTTAGTTATCACAGATATGACCTGTGACCTGTAAGGGTACCAGGTATGTGGCAGGCCACCTGACAGTCTGTGTAGCACCAAAATTAGGTTCCACGAATGCAAGTTGCTCCTGAACTGGAACACACTGATGAGATTTGTCTGACGCATCCTGCAGCACAGAATAACACAGAATGAGCAAAGCAGTGCTGAATCATTTTACAACGGACTGCCTTTGCTGAAGAACATTTTTCCATTATCTGAAGATATAAAGCAACATTCTACAGTGATGCAAGTATTTCCAAATTAAAACATTTTATCTATTTTATTTGGCTTTAGTTTATCAGGCTTGTCCATCTGGATTTTGTCAAAAAAAAAACTTTTCAGTGGAGGCCTGGGAGGAAAAGATCCAACATATTAAAGACATTTTTAAACATCATGATCAGACATTAAATAATATACATTAACAACTACATATGCCTTTGCTGATTAGATTACATTCATTTGAAGGTAGAGAAAACTATTACAGTATGAAAGATACATATGCAGTAGAAGACAATGAGCAATGAGCACCTGAAGAGGTGTATATTAGTGGGTTTGTCAGACAGAAAATAGGTGTTGTGATTAGTGATTAGAAATTCAAATAAAAGGAAGTGAGGGAAAGAACATATGCAGGCTCAGAAACAATTATAAATGGTTATCCTAAGGCTTATATTAGAAGTACAGGGATGGAGGGTAAGCAGTGTCTATATGACTGGGAGATGATAGTAAAACTAGTCAGGTATTGGTGAATACTGGTTATAGGGCATAGGATTCTGAATGAAGAGAAATGGTTTGACGATATGGCACGCTAAAGATAACACTGGCATTTATCCTGAAAGATGTACTGGATCAGATCCATTGATTTCATATATGAAGTTTTAGTTCTTTTTTAAATGAATTAGCATTGTGAATAGATTTCACTGGTAACGGGATGTGGTTTTACAGTTTAGCTACATAATTTAAATGCAGAGAGTCACCTGCAGTATTAGATGATTTGGTTATAATGATTAGGGATTTTTCTCTACAGCATAAAATTCTACTGGAAGGAGTATTGTTTTATTAAGTTGCTAAGGGCTGGGCAATCTTCTGGCTTATGGAGAACTCTGTGTGTTGTATTTAACAGACAAAGAGCTACGTAATGTGGTAGTTCTAACCAGTTTAATTCTGCAAGAGTTAGGTAGTGGTGTATTCAATTGTTCTAGCTTACAGCAAATTAGGCTATTTTACTATAACATTGCTAAGGTTTGGATAGTTGTGAATCTTGAAGGTTAGTGAAGATTGGGGCGGCATGGTGGAGAGGTGGTAATAAGAGAGATGCTATATGTCTTCTGGCTATGTCGTTAAGGTAGGTTTTTGTGGTCTATAAATTTTTTAAGTGTGTGTGCTAAATGATTGTCAAATTTCAACTGGTCATCTATGATCATGCACAGTAATTTTGTTTGTTTTATTTGTTCTGCGATGGTGTTGTTGGCAGAGGTGATTGCGAATACAGTTATTTTGGGATAGATGTGTTTTGGGGGGA
This sequence comes from Protopterus annectens, assembly GCF_019279795.1. Lineage (NCBI taxonomy): Eukaryota > Metazoa > Chordata > Ceratodontiformes > Protopteridae > Protopterus > Protopterus annectens. The sequence goes on from NC_056742.1 coordinate 152,439,277, forward strand.
AAAGCAATATTTTTTTTGTAGGATTTCAAAGCAGTTGTGAATTATTTAGCCATGTTTCAACTGATAAGAAAGATTGTTGTGTAAAGTCTTGGAGTTTAGAGAGAGTTTTGGCAGAGCAGATTAGGGTTGAATTATCAGCATATTGAACTACGGCAGTTTTTGTAGTAGTGTAGTGGTCATTGATGAATGTTTATTTATTTATTTAACGTTTGTTGACCAGGAAGGTCTGACTAGAACAGAGCCTGTTTTCAGAGGAGGCCCAGGGAGAAACGTTCCAGGCGCATTTCTTTGGAATGTGGGAGAAAACTGTAGTACTTGGAGGAAACCCATGTGAACACAGGGAGGGCATGCGGACTCCACACAGAAGGCACTCCAGCCGAGATTCGAACCACAACACCTCTTACTGTGAGGCAACAATGTAAACTGCTACACCAGTGTGCCGCTCGCTATATGTTGAAGTATGGGGCCTAGTACAGATCCTTGTGGGATGCCAGTAGTTATTATAAAGAAAGTGAATAAATATTTTTTTCTTTTTTTTTTTTTTTCATTTCACTGCTTGTGCTCTATTTGAGTGGTAGCCAAAGAACTACTGCAGTGAAGAGTTGGACAGCCCTAAGGATGAGAGTTTTAGTTGCTGGTGATAGACATTATCAAAAGCATTTGATATGTCTTAGAAGATGGTGGAGACTGGGCATCCACCATTTCTGTGGGGTTTGACAGTATTAACTAAATTCAGCAAAGCAGAGTTGTGCTGTGATGAGAATGGAAGCTTTGTTGGGATGAAGACAAGCTGTTTATAGGTTCATAGGCTCATAGGTTGGTACTAGGCTATCGGCCCTAGGGCCTATACAAGCCTAGCCATAACAATTCCCTGGATATTTCCTCCCACAATATTTACTTCTCTGGACCCCTGTCTAGCAGGGCGACTGACATGATCCCCGGGGTGAATTTCCTATCTCCCATCCAATCATCAAGGTTCCTTTAGAAGAGGGCCAATGAGGTGTAGTAGATAGCTGGGAAGCTGCGTATGAATACATGTTTCTAATATTTTTGATAGGGGATATAAAACCCTAACAGGCCTGTATTTTGAAATATCTGTGTTGATTCCATCTTTGGGTAGTTGGAAGGATTTTTTCCATAGCAAGGGGAATTTATTATATGGATCAATTTATCAGAACTGAGACTGGATATGCAAATGCTATTTTAAGATATTTACCAAACAAAATCATCAGGGTCAGTTGTAGTTAGCTTTAATTTTTCTAGATACTTTTTGACAGTATATTTGGGAACTGGTTGTATAAAATGGGTATTGAATTGGTTGGCTAATTCTGTTTCTTTGTGTTTGCTGTTGATCATGTAGCTTGTCCTGGAATTAACAGTTTATTGATTGAGGCCCATCAATTCATCCAGAAAAAAGGAGGTCATTGTCCCACATTAGACCCATTATATAATACAACGTCCCGTTTGGTATGTAACTCTCAAAACATCTGCAACAACTGGAAAGGCCACAGAAATACCGCACTAAAAGAATCACAGGCCTAAAGCAGATGCCCTATGCTGACTGTCTAAAAAAACTCCACCTGTACTGTGACACATATCATCTACTCAGAGGTGATCACTGCTTAACATACAAGGACATGTCAAACCCAGAGCTGTTGGACATGCTACACTTAAAGAAATCCCAATCCATCAGAGCCACATGCTCCAGGGATCTAAACCTTGTCATCACAATGAACAAAACATGCTGGAGGGATAGGTTCCTGACCCAGAGACTCCCCAGACTCTGGAATAGACTGCCAATACATGTCAAGCAGAGCGCCTCTTTGGCCCTCTTCAAAACCTTGATGATCATATATGAGATTGGAAATTCACCCCGGGGATCATGTCAGTAACTGCTAGACAGGGGTCCAGGGAAGTAAATATTGTGGGAAGAAATAGCCAGGGAATTGTTATGGCTAGGCTTGTATAGGCCCTAGGGCTGATAGCCTAGTACCAACCTATGAACTTATGAACCTATGAAAGTGCATAGTTCCTGCTCTGAAACTTAGATATTTCCTGCATGATTCCCTGATTGGGATGTGTAGGTAGGCCTCTTTTAGGTCTAGGGTGGCTAACCAAGCATCCTTGGAAAGCATTGGTAGAAGCTGCTGGAGGGTGAGCATTTTGAATTTTGGTATCACCAGAAAGGTGTTTAGAATGGATAGGTCGAGGATGGGGTGCCATGTGCCCTCTTTTCTGGGTACCAGGAAGAGTCTGGAGTAGAAACCTTGGCCTATCTGTTCTGAAAGAACATGCTGTATTGCCCTCATGAAGGGCAGGGAAAGGACTTGCTTTTTGGCCTCTGCCCACTGGCTTGGAGAAAGATCTGGGAACACTTTTGGGGTTGGCGGAGTGTGAAAATAAAATTTGTATCCATGGGACACTATGTTGAGGACCCATTGTTCGTTGGTAATAGTGGTCCAGTTGCTTGCATGGAAGGAGAGTTTTCCCCCTAGGGGCACAAGCAGGTGGGCAGAGGTAAGGGGTGGAGGTGTAAAGTCATTGTGAGTTCTTACCATAAGGGGGTGACTTTGTACTCCCTGTTTTTGAAGAGGAGGAACTCCATTGCTTAGATCTGTGCATTCCCTGGGGCTGCTGTCTGGGGAGTCTGCTTCTCCTGGGTCTGGGCTGAGCTGGCCTGAAGGGGGCAGGAAAGGACCAGTGCTTGGATGGGCAATGCCTACTGAACCTCAGAGGATGGACATGTAAGAAGTTTTTAACTGTCTGCATAGATTTAGCTTTTTCTTCCATATTTTTTAAGACCTCTTCTGCCTTGGTGCCAAATAAGTAGTCTTTGTTCAATGGTGCATCCAGTAATTTGGATTTGACATGGTCTGTCAAGGTCTGTTCCTTAAGCCAAGCATGCCTTCTAAGGATAGAGCCAGTGACTGCTGCCCTGTAAGAAGCTTCTAGGGCGTCAAAGCCACATTGCAAGGTTTGCTTAGTTACTTGACTTGCAGAATGCATTAGCTCTTATAATTCTTTATTTTCTGCACAAGCAGGAAAGGAAGATATTTTTTGTTTGAGGAGTTCCATGGAATGCTGCTGATATTTCAGCATGTGGAACTGACAATTTAATGCTCTAATAGCAAGATTAGCAGAGGTGTATACTTTTATACCTCATATGTCTAAAGCTCGGGAATCCCTATCTGAGTGGGGTGAAGTTGCTATAATTCTTTTAAGTCCCTGACAGATGACCTCTGGGTCAGCAGTAGGATTTTTGAAAACAAATTTGTGAGAGTCAGGGACTCTGTAATACCTGTGAGGTTTCCTGGGAGCAGGAGGAAGGGTGTCAGGAGTCAAACTGGATTCCATAAAAATATCATCTACAACATCCAGGACAGGAGGAATGGCCAAAGGTCTGTGCTGTGGTAAATCTAAGAATTCCATGAGTCTCTTTTTTGACTGAGAATAGTCTTGACATTCCCATTGAAAATGCTCCCTTAAAGTATGAAGGGTTTCCCCAAATGAAAATCCTCGGGTGGAGAGGCAGAAGGAATGGATTCCTCTGCATCAGAATCCTCATAAGCAGAGAGGGGTTGCATATCTTCATATTCAGATGAATCAGAGTCATCAGACTCCTGTTCAGATAAAACTACTGGGGATAAGTCTCTTTTTCTTTTGGAAGGGGTAGCCTGGTTTCCCCTAATAAGCATAATAAGGTATTCTGCCATTTTAAGCATTTGAGATTGAGGCAAGGAAGCAGGTGCCTGAGCTTGGGTCATCATTTGTTTTGGGTGTAGTTCGTAACCTGGGCCTTAGAAACTCTGTAGTTTTACAAAGAACTGAAGACGTGTAAGAAGTCATTGGTCTGTGTCGAGTATCGGTAGTGCGAAGTACTTCCTCAGAAGCTGGTGCCTGCTCAGCGGCTCTGGACCCATCTAAGGTAGAGACATCAGCAGGATCCTTAGTCGAAGAAGAGTCTTGCAGCATACCGGACTCTGAAAGGATCTCGATAGTGGCCTGCGAATCCACAGAAGCAGGCATCAGGGGCTGTGAAAGCGCCTCACTGAGGACTGGAGAACTGATGACTAGCTTAGTGGAAGTGTCATCTGCAGTTTTGGACCTGTGCGGTCTGTCTCTGTCTTTATCCTTATGTTTTATCGGAAGATCGGTAGTCGGATGGCTTACCGAAGCCATATCGGAATTCGAGGATTGAGAGCAAAAATATCTAGCTACAATAAGGGCCCAATGACATATAGTTCTGGCATTGAACAAAGCACAAAAGTGACTGCGGGGGATATCATGGTCAGTTAGAGCAAGAAAAAGGGATCCCCAATGGGGTACTTAACTTTAGAAGACTTCAACTTCAATTCGGAAAAGAAAACTCAGGTAGCGGCTGACCGGCACTCATGCAAACTGGTTCTGCTTCTGGCTCCTTGGCAAGAAAGAGTGATGTAATGGCGTCGGCTACCTGACTTTATACCACTGACGACCTGATGTCAGTCCTGGAGCGACAGCAACTGACGCAGAAATACTAAGCCTCTGGTATTTGGGCAGACTGAAGGCTACCCCTGGCAGGATAGCCCAAATGTGATGACTGCAACAGTGAAACACAAAGAACATCTAATGTAACTTATACCTTTCAACTGTCCAGATTTTCATAGAATGTCCAGATTTCTGCCTCATATTAAACATAACTTACAGAATATAAATTTAGTAGTGTGTTCTGCTCACTGCCACATTAGACAACATGGAGTCATTTTCACTCTTGAAGAAATTGTAGCAAAAAAAAATGCAATGTCACTTTTTGTTTTCATTACGTGTGGTATGTCAGTATGTTTATAAAAAATACAGAATGTAAATTTGTTCAACCATTCACTTATTTTTTTCTTTTTCATCAAAAGATTTTGTCCTTCCAGGCCGCGATGCAGAATTTCTTGACTCTTTATAGACATAATTATCACAAATTACTTGCATAGAGAGGTACATATAGCTGTGGGCTACTATCTCTGAACAAAATGTTAATGCATTATGCTTGTTTCTATGGGAAGTGAATAAGAAGTCTCTAAAGGACAATAATGAAGCTCAATACAGTATCTGCAAAATGCAACAATATATAACAACTCCAGCACATTTATCAAAAGGCACAGTTAGCTCTCAACATCTTAGCATATGAAATCTGGACAAAGCCAAAAATAATGTGGGGACAAAGGCCAAAAAATAAGGACAAATTTTAAATATTGCTTTTTTAAACTTACACAGTTGCTAAAATAAAAAGCTTTTGTGCTACCAAACATTTTCTGAAGGACATAAAATCTGAAACTCAAATGTCTGTCATTATTTAGTGAATACAATCTTCCCTGATTTGCCAGAAAACCACAAATTTTATGAGCAATAGACTAAAATATGAGTGCATGCGTATTAGCACCAAACCAGAAACAGTCTGGCAAAACAGAGTGTCATTTGTAGAAAAAGCAGTTATAAACTGTTTTCCGTGAAGATATCATGGCAAATATGCACATTATCTCTTAGGTACACACAAGTATTCCAGCATATGGTCATCTGAATGCACAACGACTAACAATTCTTTATTAATGCATTCAGACCAGTAACCCAGACTCCACTAGCTGTAGGCATGCTGTGTTTGGTTACTTTTTAGGTCATCGGTAAACCATAAGTGGAAAGTCTAGCAATGTCCTGAAACACTTGACTGGTCAAAAGCCTGATGTCCAGTATAAATGGTTAGGTGTAAAATAAGGTCCAGAACAAAAATTTCACAGAGCAAATGCATATAAGACTAAACCAGAAAGACCCTGCAAAACAGAACACCATCTGTAGAAAAATAATACAAATCCTCCTTCATGAATGCATCATGGGAGAATGTGCAGATTAAGTTTACAGATCTCCTTCATGAATGCATCATGGGAGAATGTGCAGATTAAGCTTACAAATCCTCCTCCGTGGGAGATCTACAAATTAACCTTTAAGAATATACACAATTCCAGAGATTTTGAATACATAATGACAAACAAGTCTTTAATAATGCATTCAGCCCTATAAGCCAGGCTCCACCATTTGTAGACAGATATGATGTATGGTACAGCATAAGTGAATAACCTAGCTATGCTCCAAAATACAGTTTATATTGTCATCTCACAGCAAAAGATTCTCTAGCTCTGTATTCATCTGGGATACCTTTTGTGCATGTCTGCATATCTTCCATGCATCTCCATTGCTTTACTCAGTGTGTTCCAGCGTCCTCAAAATGCAGTACATGAACTGGCATTCTCCAAATTGCCCATAGATATGTGTGTAGTGTAAGTGACAGAAACTGTTCATTTTGTGATGCACAGCTTCCTATCCATAATGGACATTTTACACCAATTAGCTTTAGAAAGGGGCCAGTGCCCCCCTTGACCCTGTAAGATAAAGTGACTTATCGGACATTGGATGCACATACATTATCTCTCTCTCTCTCTCTCTCTCTATGTATACACATGAGCATGCACGGCACACACACACACACAAACATATATATATATATATATATATATATATATATATATATATATATATATATATATATATATACTGGTTCCATGCAAATGCTTGAACTCTCAAAAGTTCGAGTGCTTGATTTGTCAACTGCAGAATTTGAAAATTAATTGTTCAAATATTGCTGCTATTTAGGTGCTCGTGATAGCAGTACAGTGGGAATCAGGGAATTTGCTCTTTCCCCACTTTAATGTGATCTTGGAGTTGGTATATATAATTACAAGGGGTCTGGGGGGTGCAGGGGGACTTGCTCCCCAACAAAAAAGTAGTTTTTGTTTTGATACTAATTTTTGAAATATTGTGTATTCGAATCATTGTGAATCAAACTGTGTTGGTGTACGTCTTAACATTCAAACTTTTACAGTTTAATTTTATACATATGGCTCCCTGTCCAAACACAGAATGCTCACAACAGCGAACATTATAACATCGAACTGAGAATATCAAAAATACAGAACATCACAACCTTAACAAGAAACACCAAACCTGCTTTTTTTGCAAGGAAGCACACCCCCCCAACTCCCCCTACACCCCCTACTAATTATATATACAAACCGAGGTTGAACTACAATGGAGAAAGGAACAAAACCCCCAAGCCCCACTGATCCCACACAGTTAAGGTCTTTCTTGTTTGATGTTCTGGGTTTTTGATGTTCCCAGTTCAATGTTATAATATTCACTGTTGTGACTGTTTAATGTTTACATAGGGACCCATATAAATCTATATCTATAAATATATCTATATATCTATAGATATAGAAATACACACACAGATAAACAGTCATAAACAGCATTCTAGCTTCTTAGGAGATCAGTAAGGTGCAAATGAATATCACAGAGTGCTTCTCATTTCTGAGTTCAGCAGCATGCCATAGCCATGTTCTGTATATTTTTACAGCTTCATTTGCTTTCCAGCTTTCACAGGTGACATTACAGAACTTGCTTATACTTCTGCTGTGATTGTGCAGACAGTACTTTGAACGGCAAGTCTTACCACCAGAGAAAGAAAGAGTGATAGCTGGTAAATGGCATGTTACCTCTTAACTAGTTGGTATCATATATCACTTATAAATACAGATTCTCTTCACAAAAGGTACAGCATAGCAAGGCTAACTGGAAAGGCTGTCCAGTTGTTTACATTAGTAGTGTTTTAGGTTTATTTAAAAGAGACTCGTACTGCAAAGAGCAGTCCCAATTATAGCATCTCTTGCTATTGGAAGCCACTGCCCATGTACCTACCTTAATATTTCAGTTGGGAAATCTTAGCAATTGCATCAGTAAACATTCTACATTATAAATCAATACATTCTTTGAAATATTCTGCTAGGATATCATGTATAAGGTAGAGGATGCATGTGAAGCCAGATTAATTTGTGCTGTTCCTCAGTGGATGCCCAATTCTCTGTTCTACCACCCTATTTTCTCCCAGTCCTGGAGTTTCCAGTTTTATACTGACCTAACTCCCTAATAACGATACATGCAAGTAGTCTTAATTATTCCATCAATTACTGCATATGCCTTGGATAATATACTCATTAGTTATTTTAAACTGATAAATACATGCTGTGCTAAGGTTACTCCGTTTACTCCAAAAAAAAAAAAACGCATAATATTATGCCACGTCTCTACTCTTGACACCAAACAGTACTGCATTAACATTTATAAATGAAAGTTAAGACAATAATATTTTAGATGGCAAAGTTTGCAGCAGCAGCTGATTTATTTTAGTTAGTAAATCTCCATCGATTTCAGACTCAAGCTCCTAAATAATCAAAATGTATAACTTGCACTCATTATGACCCTTCTACGTCTGACAGTAAAATATCTCATAACATCCTCATTACAGTCAGTCAAGAACAAGCTATTAATAAGCCAAAAAAATCTAGATACAAATACAAATAAACGTTCCACTACAAAATAATACCAAAACAATACACAATCTCCCTAAAGCAGCAAAGAAAACGGCAATTATACCAATATATATGCTATAATATTACTCTATATTGACCTTCGTACTAAGGCACCAAAAACAATGATAATACTTACTTCATGTCTATTAATACAGAGTGGAGACCTACACCTAAACCTTGAACTAACTGAAGTATCCAATCAAAGTCTTTTAATACCCAACAACAAAAAATTACTATCCACCAGACAGCTAAATGTCTGTAGTTTAAACAACAAATTGGACCAACTAGAATCTTTGCTGCAACAGCATAAATCAGAAACACCTATAACTAAATCTTGTCTTGAAGAGGATTCCTGGATACCCTCACAAATAACTGATCCATTCTGTACTTAAAATGACTATCACTTGCATATCATACAAGGTGAAGGAATATTGACCTTAATAAAAACATAACACAAACCTGTCCCCCACACAAATAATATCCAAAAACAATGCTGCTAAAGAAAAAGACCCTAACTGGTTATTTATACAAATTAATCTAGGATGCCATACAAATCTCCATTGATATTGTGTTTATATCTCCTCTGGAATCTATCTTACAAAAAAATAGTAAACACAGCAAATTGATTATCATAGGAGACTTAAAAGTAGACTGGGGCAGTCATCTTAGCATTCAGCTAAGCTCTGTGACTTTTTAAAAATATAGTCCCATCCAAATAATAAAAGAAGAAACATCACACAGTCCAGCAAACTGTGATTCTGCTGTATTAAGTAATAAAAATATGCCTAAAAAATGCAAACCCTTTAAATAATGTAAAATTCCATAAGTGATCATAACCCTGTTCTAATCTCCTGGATTCTAAAAATAATACACTTCCACTTGCATGTCTCCAAACATGTAATATAACAGAAACATCTAAAGACCCCCCTCCAAACAGTTTTAGCATGGCAAACTAAGCAAAGCTATTAAATGTTTAGGGATCATAGAAGGCATAATAAAACTGATCCATATAACTCTGAGAAATTAGCTAAGTACTATAACCTAAAAGGTAATAGTAGAATTTACAACAGCTTCACAAAGTTAAGTTTCTGATTTAAAACACAATAACTATACCACCTACAACACAAATCTCAGAAGCACTAAAAATCTTAGCTACTCAGAAATATTTTGCAGTAATAAAACATCAAACTTAATCTCCACAAAAACGTCTAAATAATATTAAAGATAATATATACAATCCAATAAACCATCATCCGCATTCTTTACAAACACATATCCTGAGCACCTACTATACCGCCTTACAACATCAAAGCATACTAGACCTTCTGTTGTAGAGCTATCACAAATAAAAAGTCAAAATCGTCTTATTTCTTTCTTACTTACCATCAAAATTCCAATATAATACATCCTAAAATAAAAAAGCTGGTAAAAATATTGTAAACCTATGAACACATATCTTTAACTTGTGCTTACTTCCAAAGTAGTCCTTAAATAATGTATTGACTGCAATTATTCTCCCTCTTCAAAGGTCTCCAGAGTCTGCAGCAGACTACCGACCCAGAGCTAACTTGGATACATTAGCCAAACTATGAGAAAATGTTTATATGAGCAACTGCTACAGTGCCCCTGGAAGTAAGACATCCTATCAGATGAACAAAATGGATTCCAAAGTAAATATAGTACTAAAACTGCCATTAACCTCCTGACCAATGAAATGCTAACAACCTCGCAAAAGGACTGTCTTTGTAGACCAAAAAACTGCATTTGCAACTATCAATCTCTTGCTTTTTAAAGCCATTACATTTGATTTTTCTATAGTCCTCGGTAGTTGTGCTGCGGTAGCGTTGTCGCCTCACAGCAAGACGTTGTCCCGTTCGATTCTCAGCTAGAGCGTCTTCTGTGTGGAGGCATACGTGAATGGGCATGCCTTCGTTGAAGGTTGTGCATCAGGGCTGGTAACTCGGCACGTAAAAATCCACTACCAAACATTAGCGGACCGGAGTTCTGCTGTAGCGACCCCTAACCGGGATAAGCCGAAAGACACAACAACATTTGATTTTTCTGAAGAAGCATTTCTATGGGCAGCTAACAGCCCAACAGACAAGACTATTACTATTGTATCAAATATGCTCTAGCACTAATGTCACAATGTATACATTGCATCCCACAAGGGAGAGTACTTTATTCCTCACTGTTCTCTCTATTCGCAAATGACCTACCATTTTGCTTCAGAAATCTTAAATTACTTATGTCTGCAGATAACATTATGCAGGCGGCGCAGTGGTGCAGTGGTTAACGCTGTCACCTCACAGCAAGAGGTTCTCCGGTTTGATTCTCGGCTGGGGTGCCTTCTGTGCAGAGTTTGTATGTTCTCCCTGCGTTTGTGTGGGTTTCCTCCGGGTACTCCGGTTTCCTCCCACATTCCAAAGACATGCTTCTGGAGCATTTCTCCCCAGGCCTCCGCTGAAAACAGGATCTGTGGAACCTAGTCGGACTTTCCCGGTTAACAAATGTTAAATAAATAAATAAATAAATAAATTATCCTAATTAATGCAAGGAAAAATTAAACTGAACTCAACACAGTGCTTCAAACTGGGGTAGTGTGGAATAAACCAAATCTTGTCTAAACACACTAAAATTAACTGTTAAAGACTGTCTTTACCAGAATCTAACATTTCTCCCTTCATATTAAAACCTGGTCTCTAAAACAAATAATAGCTCTTTGTCAAATCTGTCATTTACTTACCACAAAAGCCAGGCATCCCTTTGTAGCAATCATGCTGATATCAAGACTAGAATACTCCCTACCAGTCACTACCTTACAGTCCATACAAAGCTCAACCATACTGAAAAAATCTGAAAATAAAATAGTAATTTCACATCTCACAAGCAAACATCTCTGTAACAAAATCAGCAAATTAAACTTGCTACTAGCTAAACTAGTGCCTCCTTTCTTTTAAATACCTTAACTCAAAGACTCTTAAATGCGAGTTACTACCCACAACTACTAAATATACTTCAACTCAGATCCACCTGTTTAATAAATCAAGATGGTACACTCCAGACTAGACAATTATTCTCCCATAAGTGGCAGAGAAATCAACTTCGACTTATAACCATATGCCCCCCACCAAAAAAAAAAAAAAGAAAACAGGGCTCCAGGCAATCTTAGTAAATTCAGAAACTTCTTTAAGAAACATCCTGTAGAAGAAAATAAATGTAGGTCATACTTCTCAACCTTTTAGTGCAAGAAATCTAGAGAAGGGCTAAAATAACTGGGGAGGGGCAGATGCCTAAAATAGGGACAAATTTTAAATATTGTTCTTATAAATTTAGAAAGTTGCTAGAATAATAGGATTTTTGTTAGCATACATTTTCAAAGGCTATGAAGTCTGCAACTTAAATGTATATCAGTGACTTCAGTTCTCAGAAATTTGACAGAATACCACACATTTTATGAAAAATAGACCAAAAACACAAAGCAAAAATCTAGTCATTCTGCAAAAATCTGGACAGTTGAGAGATATGATGTAGATGCTTTAACCAGCTAGTTTAAAAAAGATGATAATTTAACTAAATATCTAAATGCTAACATTAGCAATAGTTATGGTTGCAATACCAATACCAATACACACCATCTATGGAAACATGCTTACAACCTGAAACACTATAAATATATAATTACTATGTTGTAAAACTTCCAGATCCAGAAGTACTTTCTACAAATTGTCTGCATTGAATACAAATTTAAACAACCAATCAGCTGTAATGAAACATCACACATCCTGAAACCCAGCCTACAAACCCTAACTAGGCCTGGATATGGTGCACAGAGGGATAAAGCCATAGCTATAACCCAGAATATCTAAGTTCAAATAGAACTTTAGGTGCTAGGGACAATAAGACACAAGCAACTTGCAGCTCACCCACACTGGGGGAGGGAGTGGTGGTTTTCAGGTGACCAGTTACTCCACTTACATAACAGCAAGGGCCATTACAAGAAAGAATGTGAGTTTGGGGCTTCCAAACCACTGCTAGCTCTTGAAGACATTTGTGTGGGAGTATTCACACATCCTGTGTGAGTGTAGAAGGTCCCAATGATGACTCTGCTGCTCACATCAACCATTAGTGAATGGGATTGGGGCCACATAGAAATGTCACCAAAGCCACTGCTCAGTACGGTACAAGTTGATGATTGGGAAAAAGAACCAAGTAGTTCCATGTGCAAGGATCTTGTGTGGAGGATGTCATAGGGCCCCAGTGTGGGGTGTGCCAGAAACAAATGTATGTGAAATAATAACAGAAAAGACCACAGCAGTGTGTACTGTACTGTGAATATACACTTGCCTAGATATGAGATACGTGTGTCATTTCTTCACAGTATATAACCAGGGGGAAGGAGTGCTGGCAAAGACACAAACCATGCTTGCAACTGCTTGCATGACAGCCTCTCTAAATGACTGAGCTCATTAGGGAGGGATTGCTGGTAAGTGCAATGAATGGAGAAAATCATCTAAAATCGCCCTCTCTACAAACGTAGTTGTCCTCAATACAGATGTAAAGTACTAATCTGCTATGATAAAAATGTACCTACAAACTTTGCGTTATCAACAGACATTGCTCTATGTACAAACTTTGTTGCACTTATTCCAGATGTAAGGAATCAACATTTGATAAACTCAATAACAGGTGCTAGTTTTCAAGCTGGCTTGGAATATTCACAATAGATCTGCTCTGCGTACTGTTATTGTCTGTAAAGCAGCTTTCTGACGTGTGTATGCCGTAAATATTGTCTAGACTGATGCAGAGATTTTGATGGCAGATACGCCAAAAATACTGCCCAGACTGTTTTCTTTCTAATACTGTATAAACTGATGTGTGGTTTTTGCTGGTGCTTTATACATTTCTGTTTCATAGCTCCTATACAGTGGATATAAAAAGTTTACACACCCCTGTTAAAATGCCAGGTTTTTGTGATATAAAAAAATGAAACCACAATAAATCACTTCAAAACTTTTCCCACCTTTAATATGACCTATAACCTGTACAATTCAATTGAAAAGCAAACAAATCTGTTAGTGGGAAAAATATAAAAAATAAAAAAATGTACAATATGCTAGTTGCATAAGTGTGCACACCCTTAAACTAATACTTTGTTGTGGCATCTTTTGATTTAATTACAGCATTCAGTCTTCTTGGGTAGGTCTCTATCAGCATGACATATCTTGACTTGGCAATATTTGCCAACTCTTCCTTGCAAAAGCGCTCCAAATCTGTCAGATTGCAAGGGCATCTCTTGTGCATAGCCCTCTTCAGGTCACCCCACAGATTTTCTATTGAATTTAGGCCTGGGCTCTGGCTGGGCCATTCCAAAACTTTAATTTTTCATCTGATGAAGCCATTCTTTTGTTGATTTGGATGTATGCTTGGGGTCATTGTCATGCTGAAAGGTGAAATTCCTCTTCAGCTTTCTAACAGATGCCTGAAGGTTATTTGCCAAAAGTGACTAGTACTTGGAACTGTTCATAATTCCCTCTACCTTGACTAAAGCCCCAGTTCCAGCTGAAGAAAAGCAACCCCACAGCATGATACTGCCACCACCATGCTTCACCGTGGGGATGGTGTTCTTTTGATGATGTGAATTGTTGTTTTTGCGCCAAACATACCTTTTGGAATTGTGGCTAAAAAGTTCAGCCTTGGTCTCATCAGACCATAACACATTTTCCCACATGCTTTTGGGAGATGATGTATTGTTTAGCCGGGACTGGATGTTTTTCTGTGTAAAAAAAGGCTTCCGTCTTGCAACCCTACCCCATAGTCCAGACATATAGAGAATACAAGAGATTGTTGTCACATGTAGTATACAACCAGTACTTGTCTGAAATTCCTGCAACTCCTTCAGAGTTGCTGTAGATCTCTTGGCAGCCTCCCTAACCAGTTTTCACCTTGATTTTTTATCAATTATGGAGGGACATCCAGTTCTTTGCAACGTCATTGTTGTTTCATATTTTCTCCATATTTTGATGACTGTCTTCACTGTGTTCCATGGTACATCCAATGATGGGGAATTTTTTTTGTAACCTTCTCCTGACACCTTTCAATAATGAGATCCCTTTGATGCTTTGTAAGCTCTCTGCAAACCATGGCTTTTGCTGTAGCATGCAACTGAGTAAATGTCAGGAAAATCCTACTAAGACAGCTAAACTTTATTTGGAGTTAATCAGAGTCTCTTTAATTGATGGCAGATGTGTACCCAAGAAGACTGAATGTTGTAATTAAATCAAAAGGTGCTTCAACAAAGTATTAGTTTAAGGGTGTGCACACACAACAAAGTATTAGTTTAAGGGTGAGCACACTTATGCAACCAGTGTATTGTACATTTTTTATTCTTTATATTTCTCCCCTAACAGATTTGTTTGTTTTTCAATTGAATTCTACAGGTTATAGGTCCACATTAAAGGTGGGAAAAGCTTTGAAATTATTTATTGTGGTCTAATTGTGGAAAAAAGCTGGCATTTTAACAGGGGTATGTAAACTTTTTATATCCACTGTATATAACTGTATGCTTTTTCACAGAAAACTCTATGCTTTTTTATTGGAAATTCAATGAATAATGTTTTGGCTTTAATTAGCATTCAGAATGTAATGTTATACATTTTGCCTTGTATGTTAGTTTCACCCAGATCGTGACTGAAATGGGTTATTGGACAAGTGCTCCTACCTGGTTAGCAAATGTTGAATAAATACATACATACATACAGCATGCCCTGCATTCCTTAATGTCAGAAAAGAAGCTGATATACCTTGGTGTGTCTGATTTTATTTATTTATTTGACATTTGTTAACCAGGTTAGTCTCACTGGGCAAGAAGCCCTTTTTCAGCAAAGGTGTGAGGAGAAATGCTCCAAACATATAAAACATATACAATTACAAAGCTCAATTAATAACAATAACAAGGAACTTACATGGTACACCAACAGCAATCAGACTTATTAACATAAGAATTATGCAGCTGCATACACACATAGAACAGGACTGCAATTAACACTTGGCAAATAAGTTAAAATATGTAAATTAATGTCACTATATACATTTGACTGAGAGAAAACAGGTTATTTATAGCCATAGACAGTTTTTGATTTTTGGTGGGTTGTCTGCAGGATAAAGAAAACTAATAGAGGTACAGTTACTGTAACACTGTACTAACAGACATATAGGAGAAAGACAGATGGGGAGGAATAGGTCAAGTTGGAGTACAGCAGGGCACATCCCCTTTTTGAGCATGTAATATTTTAGCATTTTTTGAAACTAGTGGCAGCTCTTAGGCCTGGGGGAGGTTTATTCCAGGTGTTGGCAACTGATGCCTCTGACAACCGAATGATTGCTCTTTTACTGGAAGTTCTATTGCTTCCTGTATATAATTTCATTCTTTATTTACATGAAACACAAGTACAATAAAATGTTCTTTCATTTAATATTTTATACTATCCTGTTAATTCAAGTGGTTGTAAATAGCATCAACACTGCTTATGTCAACATTTTTTCACTTCACTCTGCCTGTCTTGTTCTGTGCTCTCATAAACCAATCTAATACTAAGATTATAATAGTGGGCATCTGTGCACAGGCTAAACTTCATCTTGTTAGTGTTGTGACTTTTTGTTTAAGATTGTCTATTACCTACGTGAAAGCTGCATTATTACATTGTTCATAGTTATACCTATACTAATAAATAACAGTGGCTCTAAACCTAATTCAGCAAAATGATTTATCATACCATCTACATTCTGAATGTGTCAGACTTGTTTTTGGACTGCTGTATATTCATTTAAGTGTAGATAAGAGCTCATTTTGTGGAGTAATATTGATTATTTACATTCTCTGTAACTTGTTTTTGTAATCCAGTTAAAATACACTGTGTATATCAGTTCTTCTTTTAACTACTAATGTGATCTCTTTTAACTGTGGTGTTATTATGTAATTTCAGCTTAACTATTACTGACTATAATGTTGACAATCTAAATATACTGACACATGTTATAATTAAATACTTTCAATATTACAACTAAGGATTATTGTTTTTCTTGGTTTCTTCTGAAACAAGACTTTGCCAGTCAGCTGTATCTATGTGACAAAATTTCAATCAATACATTTCCCAACACAGTAGATGTGGTGGTCAAAACAACCACTTTCGATATGACAAGCTGTGAATAATTAGTAGTTCAGGCAAAAACACACAGAGAAAAATATTAGCCAATATGTAGTAGGTATGCCCAATAATTACATAGTCTTGCAAACAATATAGAATGCAATAAAATGATAAAGTACATTTGACTGAATAAGAAATACAGTACAATGTACAGAGTGTATACTCAGCTTACATGTTATGTACAGAGTGTATACTCAGCTTACATGTTATGTACAGAGTGTATACTCAGCTTACATGTTATGTACAGAGTGTATACTCAGCTTACATGTTATGTACAGAGTGTATACTCAGCTTACATGTTATGTACAGAGTGTATACTCAACTTACATGTTATGTACAGAGTGTATACTCAGCTTACATGTTATGTACAGAGTGTATACTCAACTTACATGTTTAGACTAATTGGTATGTGGCGTATCAGATGTAGGAGCAATCAGGAGCAGAGGAACTCAGCATGTCTCATAGCAAAAGATTGCTGGAATTTTTAAGTATTTGAAAGGGCAGCAGGACAGTAAAGTGAAATATATGTTATACAAATAGAGAATTGTCAGGGATAGCAGACAAAAGAAAGGATCCTCAGTAAAACAAAGTCCCCCAGGACATAGCTTGCTAAATAGAACCTTAAGATGCAGCATTCCTAAGGGCATTATAATGGTGTAAAGGAATCCTTACACCTTTAGCACAATAAGTCAAACTCTTATTTTTTTCTTATACATCCAAGTGATATTACACCAGGGCTTCTGTGCCATCATGTTTGCTGTTGTTTAGAAAAATGCATATTTTTTGCATTTCACAAAAACATACTATGCCATCTGGTAAATCAGCAGATCAGTAAATATTCAAACCAGTGTAAGGAGAACAATACATATAATTTTTCAAAATAATATCACAGAAAGATCTTCAGACTGGATCCAAAACTGATCTCTCCCAAAGACTGTAACATCATCACAGTGAAAGCTGACAGAGACCAGAGACATGTGGAGTATTGTCTGTAGGGGAGCACGGCTACAGTTAAACAACATGTAGAGATGTAGCTGTGATACCACAGAGGTCAGTGTAGGCCACCCTTGAGATAGGAAGGGAGCATGCAAGGGTTGTACAATGAGGAAAACACTGCCAGACAGCAGAGTGATGCTTAATCAGGTTCCTCAGTCTGCTCCCCAGCCTTGGACTTGGATCAGATATAGCCGGGGGAAGCTAAGGCATGTCCAGTAGACCTGATAGACTATGGTGGCCCTGGATGTAGCTGATGGCCTGCTGCAGATAGCCAAAAAGAGTTGCAAAAAAAAAATATCTCTATCAACATGGTATATACACAGCTGATCAGTTTTAAGAACTTAACTGAGCTCTTGAAGAGTGTACACTATACTATTCATGTAATATAGTCAATAAATGTGGGCCTGGTCAGTTGCAGCTAAAATCTTGTTTTCTGTTTTCTAACACGTAGCCACAAATGAGTATGTACTCTACTGTATCAAACATCAGTGGTATTTTACTCATTGTCTCTGTATGTCATACTTATCCAATCGTTTTTATATATTTTCCGATTTTATTTTGCAGTTTGCAGTTTACACTCTACTTGGTGACTCTCACAACAGAAATATATGTACAGACCCTACTGTAAAATATGTAAATCATACATGAAACCTCCAAACACTAAATGCCCTTAATCCGGCAAATTTCCTTTGAAAATAATTTTATTATTTTTAGTGTGATCAAATATACTGCTGATTTACCAGATGGCATAGTATGTTTTTGTGATGCAGTTGTAGGAAACAGAAAAAGTACTAAACGTGTTTGTTCTTTTTTTCTTGACAGATTTAAAGCAGTATAAAAGGTCATTGTAAGTAAAACAAAACTTTGTCTACAGCTAGCTGTAGAATGAATAACATTTCTTAATATACTACCCTTGAGTCAGCTTCTGTCTTAAAGTTGCTCAGTTGTGGTTGCTTAACTCTGACAACATTTTGATTTTCAAACATTTTGTGGACAAACGTAAGGGATTAAACAAAGAAACAAGTTTGTGTTCACAGTACAGTACACTGCTGCAACCTTTTCTATAACTTTTTCAAATATTTTAAAAAATGTGGAAAGCATTTGTTTTCATCTTTGTTCTTAATCACAAACAGAAGTTACATAAACATGAAATGTAGTCCTGCTAATACCGTCATCATATTTGAGAATTATTTTAATTTGTTAAAAATTTAGCCATTTCTGTTGCAGTTTACAAAGCTAAATTATTTTACGGTTAAAACATTCACTTATAGATATTGTTTTTTTTAAGACTGATGTTCAGAGCATAATTTAATTTATCTTAGTTTTTAAGTTCATCTAACTATACTGCAACTATAACTAAAATGTTTAAAGTAGTTCTTAGAAAAACTTCATACAGATAAAATGAGGATATTTTAAGCAACACCACTTTGACTAACATGCACTTCTATCCTTCCGTTGTAGCCTTTCCATGTAACGTAAACATCTAACCATTCCTACTATCTTTTAAAACTAGCATCAGATTCTGCCTTTGCATTCTGACAATGTTCAAACACCAAAACATCATGTCACATTCTTTTAACTCTTACACTTACAGCTCTGACATTTTCTAGAACATAACTAGATGCAGAAAAATAAATAATTTTTAAACAGCATATCTTTCTTTTACTCTGCTATTGTTTAATTGCCCTCTTTCCCAAGCATAATCTAGGAATTGTTTTATGAGTTAATATTAAATACAGGTTTCATAATATATATGGATCTACCTCTAAAGTTCAAAGTTTCAAAACTTTCAACTTCAAATGGGCAAAACAAGAAGACTGAAGTTTTGAAATTTCAAAAACAAAATAAAAAAAGTAAAAACAAACAAAAAAATAATAATAGGTTTTTGCAGGGGAGCAACTCCCCCCTGCACCCCCCCCACACCCCCTGCAAAATAAATATAACAACTCTGAGATCGCACTACTGTGAGGAAAACAGTAAATATCCCATTCAGCACTGTATGGCAATCTCCCTTCAAAACATTTAAAGTTTGAAAACTTCGATCTTAAGGTCTTTGCTGTTTGCAGTTCGAAGATTTGAAACTATATATATATATATATATATATATATATATATATATATATATATATATATATATATACACACACACACACACACACACACACACACACACACACATATATATATATATATATATATATATATATATATATATGGGTCTACCTCAGATGGTCGACAAGCCATTTGATCGACTCTCATTTGGTCGACAATTCATTTGGTCGACAAGCATGTTATGTGGGGGGCTTTGCTCCCCACACCCCCCAATGTGGCACGGAGCCGTTGCTTATTTTAAAGCTGTCTTGCTATGTTAAACCCATTTAACATAGCGAGACAGGTTTAAAAAAAAAAAGCAACGGAGAAAGCAAGATCTCCGTTGCTTTTTTTAAACCTGTGTCGCTATGTTAAACTCTTTTAACATAGCGAGACAGTGTTTTAAAAGAGACTTATACTAATGGAAAAAGTCCGGGCGACCAGACCTTTTTCCATTAGTATAAGTCGATTTACAACGTGCACGCTGGCCAATCAGCGTGCACATTTTGTAATATTAATGGGGGGTCATGGTATAATGATAAATATTTCCAGAATAGCACAGCAAACTAAAACTGTGAAAAGTATTAACCAAATATAGATAATGTGAATTTCTCTCTTGTTTTTACATGATTTCAAATATCATTTTGGGAACTTTTGCACATGAGTGTCAGGGTAGGATAGGATAAGAAAGAAAAGCATTAGCCACTAATGCTGCAGTTTAAGCAGTACAGCTCATGTACACACCAGTGAACAGGACTGACAATCATTAGCTGTCTACACAGCATTGAGTTAGGTATGATGTTTGTAATTCTTTTCATGTACACACCAGTGAACAGGACTGACAATCATTAGCTGTCTACACAGCATTGAGTTAGGTATGATGTTTGTAATTCTTTTCATTCCTCCTTTTGTAATTAATTCAGTTAGTTCTATCATTCCTGTTTGTAGTAACTTGAATGGGAAACAGCTTATCTAATTATATTGTTTTACAATGCACCATGCAGCATAAAAGTAACAAGTAAACTAGCTCTGTTGGCTCATAGGGATAAATACCTGAATATGACCCTTGTGATTTGAGTTCATTTAGCAGCTTGGGCACCTGTTATAGTAAGAGCAGGTGAGGAGAGGAATGATGCAGGTAAGCCATCTTACCTCTTTTTGGAATGGTGGACAGGGACATGTGGCTGAGCATACTATGTGGTAGAATTCCCAATGGAGAAAAGGCATCACATGGTTGTGCTGCCTTTAAGGAGGATATGGCCCTTTGATTATGTACATACTCAAACATTCAAACTCCTTAGATGTTCTGGGCATGTGCAGGGAATCCTAGAGTTTAACCATAAAACTCCATTCCCAGGCATTTGGATAAGACAGGTGAGAATTTAATTTGTTGTTACAATAGACATGTGCCAGTTTTTTTCCAACTTAGTGAAAACAAAACAGGCTAGACAGAGCCTACCTGCATTATCTGAGCCCTCCCCTTATATTTAGTGAATGAATGTTACATCTCTGCATCTCACATTTTTATCTCAAATGCTCCCATTTTAGGTCACATCCATCTCATCCCAAAGTGTCATTATTAAACCTATAATCTGATGGATGCTAGTTCTCAGCATGTACATTGCAGTCTAACATCTAATAATGTGTGACTGCACTCAAAAGCACACCTTATAGCTTAACAAAGAGGATTTTGTCAACATACACATTTTAACATACATTTGTGTGTGTGTTTAATAATTATAATAAAAAAAAGTTTCCAAACAAAAAAAATACCAAGAACCAAAAGATAACAACTTGAGATTCAGAGACAGTCACCAACAGACTGTTCTTCAACAGTTAACTAACAAATGTAGTAAAATTTATTAAACAGAAAATCAAATCTACTTTAAACTGCATTCTTCCATGCACCTCCCAAGGTAATTGGGGATTTCAGTTCTGACCTACTTAGCAAACAAAAACAGAAAAATAAGTAAATGAATATTTGTCCCTGCAGAATCTCAGAAGGAATCCAATTACCAATAAAGAATCTCTACTAGATCTTCTAATGAATAATATTCCTCAATGAGTAAATAATATCTATTGCTCGCCAAATTCATTTAGTGATCACCTCCCAATACATGCTACTTCATTCAGGACACTTAATCTTTTCTGAAAATAAGATTAGACTTATACTCAGTATGTGAAGCCACAGACTGATAAGCTTGTCTAAAATCGACATGGATTTAACTCAGTTGTAGGCCATTCTTACCATCATATATATATATGTAACCACTCCCCGATCACCACTGGCTTTACAGCAAACTTCAACTCATGTGACTTGTCCCGCGCCCAATTTCTGTTTTTCCTGCCTCTTCTCAAACTCTTTACATGCCCTTTCCTTCCATCGAGTGCTTTCTCATAACAAATTCTTTAAATAACTAGAGAAGCTATAAAATAAAACAAACCATAACCTTACTTCGCATCTTTCCTTTCTTCATTCACCTGCACCATGTATCTCTAAATTTATCTCTCATGTTTACAATTTTAATCTGACTACAAGAACAGTCCCCACAAATTTCAAGCATACCTTAATATTAGCCATTCCTAAAGTTCCTTTACCCCCTTTAGCACAGGATTTCAGACCCTATATACATTCTATGTCCTACAGACAGAAATTTTGAGAAAGTTCTCTGGGATCAAATGTATGTGCATATAAAAAACTATAGCTCTGTACAGAATACCTGCATGGTTTTATATTGGGTCACAGTACATTTATGGCAACTCACTCCTACAGTGATAAAACCTATTCTGCAAAGAACGTGACCATTTTTCATGGATATTGTCTTTTATTTTTAAGACTTTAAGACTATTAACCATAACATAATCATTTGTGAACATCAAATGCTAAGCTTCAGTCCCTTTTCACTTACCTGATTCTCAGAATTTCTCAGAAAAGACCCCTTCACCATAACAGACTCATACCACAATCAGGAATCTGAAACCTTCTATCCTCACATTCTTCAGTGATCAGTACTTGACCCCTTTTATTTTTGTTATTTATAAATGACATGACTCCTGTCCCTCACTATAGTTCTATAAAATACAGAACCTTTCACCAATATTCTAAAAAAAAAATGGAAATAACTTCATCTCTCCTCTGTGGATGGGTAGTTAGGATTCATCTAACCAAGAACATCTCTAACACTGAAATGGTGCTATCCAGTCTTAATCAGAAACATTATAACTCTACTCAAATTAGTTTTACACCACTAATACCTATATTATCCAACAGGTGAAGTAGTGCAAATAATGAAGATTTATGCCTAATTTCTCTCTGTCCTTTAAAGCACATAGAGAAACCATTTGTAATAATGTACCATGACAGCTAAAAGCCTTTTCTTCCCTTTCACATCATATAACCAACCCCCTAAGAATGCTATTGCCAAAACTGTTCTTATTCCTAGAGTGGAGTATGCCGTTCTCTGAATGTCTTCAGCTCTTCACAAAACACATGTACCCTAGAGATTATTGTTAATGCTGGTAATTAATTTTATCAATAGGTCTGAAAATCACTCTGCTAAACTTAACGTAAACTGAATTCCTGATACAGCGAACTCCACACTACTTCTCTCCTTGCTCACCTTCAAACTGCTTCATAGCATTACTTCCCTTTATTTAAAGACTTATTAATACTTCTGTAATTGCTAACCAAGGCCACTAGATGGCAGTATAAGACTTATTTCCTTCCCTATTTGGAAATCCCTTGCATAGAGAAACAATCCAATCCATTTTCCGGTAAGTACCCCACGCAGTGCTACCTTTCCCTCCCTGAGGCTTTCTCCTTACCTCTGCCTTCCCACGCCTATTAAAACAAAATATGTAAAGGAACCTGTATCCCTAACTCAGTTCTCATATCCTACAAATAGTTTAACGTAAAATATCTGTTTAGACCCTCCTGCCCTCCCAACATTGTCCCCTGTATTTCTGGTAATTCTTAGGATTCCCCAATAGTTTAGCTCTGTCTGTACTCTTTAAATTCCCTCTAAGTCTCTCTGTTCTACCTCATATACATCCTACTATTTCCTTCTCCCTCTAGGATAGCTTACCTGACCCTGGGAGTGATCCCAAACGAGCTGACTGATTGTTTTTTCTTCTGGCTTTCCTTCTCCTTTGCTCTACCCACTCCATTCGCCCTGCGGGCTCACTCCGCTCCCCTACCCGCAATTCCCACCCACCCCCAGTGGTCCTAAACTTATAGCATGGTAACCCAACCCCCTACTTCATCCACCAATATCCATATCCTTCTATTAACACATTTAACAAGTCCCACCCACTCGTTAAACTTTCAGTCTGTCCCTCTTTTAAAATAACTCCACCCTGTTAACCCCCTATCTTCACACCTATCTATTAACTACCTCTTAGAACAGACCTCCACTTGCTATGTACAACCCAAACTTTACTAAATATACCATCCTACTCTCCTCCTTCTTACTCCTCAACACTCTTCTCATTTCTTACTCCCTCACTTTCTATGAAAACAAAAAGTTAATTGAATCTCAACTAACAAGTAAAACAAACTACTCCTCATTATGATTACATCCCACAATCACACAACAATATAACTTCATCATCTTCCTACCTCATACCTCATTACCATAGAACTACACATATCAAGTTTTTCCAAAACAAGAAAACTTTTCCAATTTCTTCCAAACTTTCCAAATACTTACACAGTCACCAGCAGCTATTATTCCTTTATGGCGGCATTCATCTTAATCCAGCCCAAACAACTACCACCCTACTATCCCCTCACTAAACCAAGCAAATTCTATAAAACCTACCACCAATCCCAGTTCTCTCCAGATAGCCCACCTA
Organism: Protopterus annectens; assembly: GCF_019279795.1. Classification (NCBI taxonomy): domain Eukaryota; kingdom Metazoa; phylum Chordata; order Ceratodontiformes; family Protopteridae; genus Protopterus; species Protopterus annectens. The sequence continues at coordinate 152,463,872 of NC_056742.1, forward strand.
AATATTCGCAGCCTAAATAATAAAATAACCAAACTGCATGCCCTTCTTGACCTATATTCCTTTGATATCTTATGCCTAACTGAAACCTGGCTTAAGTCAGAAACCAAGGATAATGATATAATACCACCAGGATATGACATCATCAGACTTGACCGTCATATCAAAAAGGGTGAAGGTGTAGCAATACTCTATAAAACTGTATTACTGGCTACCCTACTAGATACCAAACCATCCTCACAAAGTAATAGGGAAATCTTAATCACTAAACTACAAATTAATACAAACAAATCCATTTATATCATTTGCTGTTACATCCCCCCAGGTAACAATATTAATACCCTTGAAAACATACTGAACGGGCTTTCAACCTCCTTCCCTCAGGAAACTATACTACTTGGAGACTTTAATATTGATTAGAATTGTTGCATTTCCCAAAAACCTACTTCTCACATAAACCTCTATGGCTTTAATCAAACCATTACCGTCCCCACTCGAATAAACAAAACCAGCTCCAAACAGAGCACCCTGAACTGGATTCTAGTCAATAGCAACCCTATGGCTTATACCACGGGCACGCTACCTGATAATATCAGTGACCATCTAACCACTTTTATTACCAGACAAAAAAGCCCTATCCCCAACCACACACAATTTAGAACAACCAGGAACAAAACCAATTTCAACCAAACTAACTTCCAATTAGAGGTCAAAGCTTGCAATTGGTCTCCCCTAAAATACTTACCTCTTGATGAGGCAGTTTTATACTTTAACAACAAATTCCTTCAAATTCTCAACCACCATGCCCCGTCTAGATTAATTAAAAGCAAAGCAAAGCCTGCTCCTTGGCTAACCAAAGAGACCAAACAAAAAATATTACATGGAAATAGAACTTGGGCCAAATGGCGTAGTACTACAAACCCATCTGACCACCAAACCTTTAAATAACTTAGAAACGAAACAAAGAAATTAATACTCCTTGATAAAAAAAATTCTAACTGGAAATTCCTACACACACAATGCCAAAACCCTCAGAAATTCTGGTCAGGTATCAACAAACTACTACATCCAGGTAAGTCTAAAACACCTACTCCTTCGAACCTCACTCAGAATACACCTAACCAAATTGCTGATACTTTCAACAAATTTTTCTCTGACATTGTTACTTCCCTAGCTTCAACCTTGACTCCTCAGTCCACACAGGCACCTTACTCCCTTAACAATAATCCCCCCACTTTCAAACTGCAACCAGTCTTGACAGATCTCATCCACACCTTACTTATGAAACTTAAACCTTGTACTCCCTCAGCTGAATTCCTCCCAGCTGAGTACCTTCAAATTGCTGCCAAAGTACGTGCCTTTCCTGTCTCCATTTTAATTAATCGAACCATAACTGAAGGCTTTATCCCATCGCTCTGGAAAGTCTCTCATATCATTCCTCTTCATAAGGGTGGTAACTCTAATGAACTCTCCAACTTCCATCCCATAGCCTTACTTTCTCCATTATCTAAAATCATGGAAAGATGTGTACATCGGCAATTACTCAACCATCTTCTCCAAAACAATCTCCTAGCAGACTGCCAACACGGTTTTAGACCTTATCACAGCACTACTACTGCACTCTTGTCATTCACAGACCATATTAATAAAAATCGGAATAACAACTTGCTGTCCCCAGCTCTCTTCTTAGACCTCTCTAAGGCCTTTGATATGGTCAACCATACTCTCTTACTAAACATCCTTAAATCTTTTGCTTTGGACAACCAGGCTATCCAGTGGTTTAATTCCTACTTAGAAAATAGACAGCAAGCACTTCTTTAGGACAATCACATATCATCTCTTCTACCTATCAAAATAGGAGTGCCTCAAGGCTCAATACTGGGACCTCTCCTATTTTCTATTTTTATTAACAATCTAAATAAGTCCCTTCCACAATATATCTGTATTCAATATGCCAAAGACTCAACACTGATATGTTCATCATCCTCCCCAATTGAGCTTCAGACTACTACACAAAAAGTTTTCACAGCAGCTGAAAACTGGTTCTATCAATATTGTCTCTTAATGAATCCCAAAAAGACTAAATTATTACTGTTCACACCTACACTGAAGTCATCTACTTTTGCCTTCAATATAACTTCTAACAATGGCACAATAACAATCCCTGATCCTGCTATCAAACTTCTAGGGGTCACAATAGACCATAATCTCAACTTTGATTTGCATATTAACTTAACCATCAAGTCAGTCAATAGAAAACTTGGATCTCTTTATAGGATGAAATCCTTCCTTACTGCCACAGCCAGAAGTACCATCGCACAAACACACCTGCTCTCTACCCTTCTCTATGCCTCACCGATTTATACAAACTTATCTAAATCTAATTTCAATAAACTCGCAACATCATATAACAATATTGCCAGATTTGCG